>NW_026889758.1:14412500-14435000 GCF_033153115.1 Saccostrea echinata
TAATTTTTTTGGAAGTGTAACCGGAACCACACATATTTTTTTGTTTGGCCTAAACACTAATTTAAAAAAGTGAGGTCAAGGTCAAAGGAAAAGTCAAGGTCAAAAAAGTTGATGCAATTGATATCTCTCAGCAGTATAATTATATCAGCATATGAAGTTTGATAAATATATCTTGAATTGTTTATTCAAAACTGATCTAGACACTAATTTAAGAAAAGTAAGGTCAAGGTCAAAGGAAAATTCAAGGTCAAAAATTTTGATGCAGTTGAAAAACTTACATCAGTATGTATCAGCATATGACGTTTTATTGAAGTCGGACATGACAAACACTATATGCCTCGGCCATATTCATGGCAGGGCATAAAAAACTTGAATCTACACTATATGAGGATGTTTCCATATCAAAATGACTAACAAGCAAATTCAAAGAATTGTGGTCCCCTGCTTTCCGTGTCCTAGTGGATGGGATGCCATTATTTATGACATATTGTTTCAAATATGCACGCCCTATCATATGTCATTCAAAAGTAATCACCAAAGTTAAAATTTTTGAAAATTAGGTAAAACATCAAGGTCAAGGGGTAAAAAATCATAGCATGCTTGGAAACATATTGTTACAGGTAATGTACATGTCAAATATAAAAGTCCTATCTCTTCTCAATCAAAAGTTATAAGGAAATATAACATATTTGAAAAGTAGGTTAAACTTCAAGGTCAATGTCACAGAGTCAAAAGTCATGATATATTTAGAAAGGTCTTGTCACAGGTAATATACATGTATAATATGAACGCCCTATCTTTTCTCTTTCAAAATGATCATTTGAAATAATGTTAAATTTTTTGAAAAGTAGGTCAAACTTCAAGGTCAAGGTCATGGGTTCAAAAATCATGGTATGTTTAGAAAGTTCTTGTAGGTAATGTACATGTGAAATATGAAATCCCTATCTCTTATTATTCAGAAGTTATGACCAAGGTTAAATTTATTGTGACAGACGGACAGACTGACAGACTGACAGACAAATGAGATTTAATGTCCCCTAGGTCCCTTTTGTGAAAACGGACGACAATAATGCCCTTGCTATTCATGAGAAGAAGATTTATGATGGAAAAAATCCCCTGCATTTTTCTATGTAAATCATTGGATCCCCATATGTGGCCCCATCCTACCCCAGTGGGTCATAATTTTAACAAATTTGAAGCTACACTGTCTATGTAAAGAAAATTTCAACTTTTTGGGCCCAGTCAGTGGTTCTTGATAAGACTTTTTTAAAATGATACCACCAAATTTTCACTAATTCTTGATTATCCCCCCTTGAAAGAGGGTGTGACCCTTCACTTGAACAAACTTGAATCCCCTTTACCCAAAGATGCTTTGTGGCTGGGTTGGTTGAAATTGGCCCGGCGGTTCTAGTGAAGAAGACAAAAATGTGAAAAGTTTACAGGCGGACAGATGAATGACAAACAAAATGTGATCAGAAAACCAGAAAAACTCAAGTGAGCTAAAAACTGATGATCACAAGTACTTGGAAAGAGTTACAGTATTTGAAAAGCAGTTTTTTTTTCATGCATTAATTGTTTTCAGAAGCTGAAAAGGTATGACTTGTATCCATGTTGAAAAAACTTCACATTTCAGAAAACAGTATGATTAAAAATAGTTAATCAAGGTGCTTTGAGTAGCAAAATAAGCTAAACTGGTATTGCTAATTCAACCACAGAGCTTAGTGAATTTTAAAATGCACAACCTTTTCAACTCTTAATCATTCTTAAAATATTTATATCATCATTTCTGATTCAAGGGAGAACTAGAGATATGATCAGAAGTATATCCGTTAACTAATAAACATGTACATGTATATTGTGTTTTTTAAGTCATTAATGTTTGTTTGTTGTTAAATGTCCCTCTTGGGAATTTTTCACTCATACGGAGACACCACCACTTAAAAATAATGAAGACGTACAAGTCGGATTTAAGGTTAACATTCATTTTAGAAATTTTCAACAATTAATTAAGACGTAAAGAGATAACTCCTTCCCCTTGCCCCTTCCCCTTCCCAGACCCCAGTTTGTTCATGTATGCAAACTAGTCTAATACTTTGGTTTGACATAAAAAAAAATGTGAATACATACAAATAGTTTAATGGTCCATCTCTTTGAATGATTTTCATTCCTAATTCTAGGTTGACCCAAATTCATGAATGAAATGTCAAGTAATCTTATCATTGATGCACTTTTATTTAATTTGATGTAGTCATATTATGAACAAGAGAGTGGGGATGACCTCAAGGGTTCATAACCTTAAACCATTAGATGTACATAACATAATAACACAAGAAACAAAATTATGTCTAGTCAAATGGAAAAATTTTCTACTATTTAGGAGTCGCATGATCATTTGTCATTTCAGGGACAGGGAGCGGCTAGGGAGATTGGAAACCCCCCCCCCCCCCCCCCCCTGGAATTTGCAGAGTTATTTAAATAGGACTATATACTGATTTACAGAAGCAAATAAAAAATGACTTTGGATGCCCTCCCCCTTTAAAAACATGGACCCCACCATCATTGTTTTTATTTTGTTTGTTTGTTTGTTTGTTTTTTATTTTGCTCCTCAGGAAATTCTGGGCTGGAATTTTTTTGGACCGAGGTGTGGACCCCCCTCCCCCCCCCCCCGGAAAAAAATTCCCGGATCTATGCCTGTAACTGAATGTAATGTCGACAACGGGAGATAACTCTTCAGAATGTGAAATTCGTCTATTGTGGCATCGATGATCCACTCTCTACGATCGGCTCATACATTCAGTGTCTGAGAGAGAAACGAACGACAACTCTGCATAGGAGATTGCCGATGATCTTTGATCCTTTTTAAACTTTAACCTAACCATTTGCATTTTGGTTTATTTTACCCCAATCTATACTTAAACTTGTACTTACCGACTGTCATAGGTCCTGTCAACTTCATGAAATATAATCCAATTAAAACACAAAATGAATTAATTTCCACTGATATACATGTAACACTGCACCATGTCACATGGCATGTGCAATCTAAAAATGATAATGGTAAAACTAGTACTAGTACTGGTAGGGTGACGCAAGCCCAATGTGATGTAGAAATTTTCAAAAAGGTGTTCACATACATGTACAGTACAAGAACAAATTTTAAATTATCATAACAAACGATGTTTTAACATAACTTTGCCATCTAGGCCTATTTCCAAAAACAGGCAAATTGTGTGTGTGTGTATTGGGGGGGGGGGGGGGGGGACACATATAAATTGATTGGGTATGGCTTTTCAAGGAGGTTTTTGCCTAATCAAATACTAAAAAAAGTTTGCACATTTTGATAAATTCATCAAAAACGCTTTGTACTAAAATAATATTATTTGTTGTTGAGAAGATAAATTCAATTTAAAAAGTTCCAATTATAGGCCAAAAATTTATATCCCCCCCCCTTTTTATTAAAACCTAATTTACAACATTAATTAAATTCTGATATTTCAGACTGGTAATGAATTAAGTATATGAAATGCGTATAAGAGGTTCATGGGTCACATGGTCACCTGAGCATTTTATGCTCGATTTGACGAATACATGTACTGTGTAAATTATAGAATTATTTGGACTTTTTCCTTGGTAAGCCCAATATGAAGGAGTGTGCATTTAGAGGCAAACACCTTAGTGCGGGTATTACTGTCTCATGACAGCATCTAGTTGATACTTATTTTCTTTCAGATTCAATTTTTTTAAAATTGAAAGACTATAATAATCTATCAGATGCATATCTGATTCTTTCTGTTAAAAGAAGTTTCGTTGGAAAGGAGGAATAAATAAAGAAAATGTATGGTTGGCCTGGGCATTGAGCCTGGGACCCCTGTATCCGTAGTCAGGTGCCCTAACCACTGAGTACCCAGGCTGATATCCACCGTCCATGTAGCCCAAACCACTACATTTCTCCCTCCTTAAACATTTTTTGACCTTGAAGACACACATTAACAAAAATTCACCTTGTCAGGAACATGTGTACCAATTTACATATAACCTGAACAAGGCCCCCCAAACTGGCCACCAAATGTAGTAGGAAACAGGAGGAATGAATAAAGAAAATATATGACTGGGCCCCTGTATCACTAGTCAGATGCTCTAACCACTGAGCTACTTGTCCACATCGCCCAAACTATTACAGAAGACTAATATCCAGATATTGTCCACATCACCCAAACTATTACAGAAGACTGATATCCAGATATTGTCCACATCGCCCAAACTATTACAGAAGACTGATATCCAGATATTGTCCTCATCACTCAAACTATTACAGAAAACTGATATTGTCCACATCACCCAAACTATTACAGAAGACTGATATCCAGATATTGCCCACATCGCCCAAACTATTACAGAAGTCTGATATCCAGATATTGTCACATTGCCCAAACTATTACAGAAGACTGATATCCAGATATTGCCCACATCGCCCAAACTATTACAGAAGTCTGATATCCAGATATCGTCACATTGCCCAAACTATTACAGAAGTCTGATATCCAGATATTGTCACATTGCCCAAACTATTACAGAAGACTGATATCCAGATATTGTCCACATTGCCCAAACTATTACAGCAGTCTGATACCCAGATTTTGTCCATATTGCCCAAACTATTACAGCAGTCTGATATCCAGATATTGTCCACATCGCCCAAACTATTACAGAAGACTGATATCCAGATATTGTCACATTGCCCAAACTATTACAGAAGACTGATATCCAGATATTGTCCACATTGCCCAAACTATTACAGAAGTCTGATACCCAATTTTTGTCCATATTGTCCAAACTATTACAGCAGTCTGATACCCAGATATTGTCCACATTGCCCAAACTATTACAGCAGTCTGATATCCAGATAATGTCCATATTGTCCAAACTATTACAGCAGTCTGATACCCAGATTTTGTCCATATTGCCCAAACTATTACAGAAGTCTGATATCCAGATTTTGTCCATATTGCCCAAACTATTACAGAAGTCTGATATCCAGATTTTGTCCATATTGCCCAAACTATTACAGAAGACTGATATCCAGATATTGTCCACATCACCCAAACTATTACAGAAGTCTGATATCCAGATAATGTCCATATTGCCCAAACTATTACAGAAGTCTGATATCCAGATATTGTCCACATCGCCCAAACTATTACAGAAGACTGATATCCAGATATTGTCACATTGCCCAAACTATTACAGAAGACTGATATCCAGATATTGTCCACATTGCCCAAGCTATTACAGCAGTCTGATACCCAGATTTTGTCCATATTGTCCAAACTATTACAGCAGTCTGATACCCAGATATTGTCCACATTGCCCAAACTATTACAGCAGTCTGATATCCAGATAATGTCCATATTGTCCAAACTATTACAGCAGTCTGAGACCCAGATTTTGTCCATATTGCCCAAACTATTACAGAAGTCTGATATCCAGATATTGTCCACATCACCCAAACTATTACAGAAGTCTGATATCCAGATTTTGTCCATATTGCCCAAACTATTACAGAAGACTGATATCCAGATAATGTCCATATTGCCCAAACTTCTAAAGAAGTCTAACAATCTTTATGCGTTATCCTCCTCTGAATAGAAGTCTGACAATTTGGGATCATGTATGATACATGAGTGAATCATGTCTTCATGGAAAGTAAGCCAATGAAGTCAGTACATTATAACTTACTATCTTTAAAATCTTGTCCTCAAGACCATGGTTAACTTTCTGAATTCTTTTGTGGCTTTCAAAAAGTCTGAAAATAAAAAGTCAAAATGAAGACCTATGATACCAGATTTATCAATTCAATAATAATTTGGATCAATAAAAAAAATCTTCCTTTGCATAAGTGATGCACTGAGCTAGTTCTGATTAACATATATATGACCTTTTGTCATCTTTAATCTTTCACCTCCATTTTATTTTCACCATCATCACAAGTGGGTGAATTCAAAGAACACTGATTTATTTCTTTAATAAGTGTGTTTGGATAAGTTTAAAATGGGGTTCAATCATTTGCAAGTGGGATAGGGTGAAAATAGCCCTTTATACAGTATTACTCTGTTATACAGATAAAACTCAATGATATAAAAAATAAAATTCTATGTACAATGTTTATGATATTAGCCAAAGTCATGACTGACCTGTTACACAAAGTTAAAGCTTTACTCTCACATTATTCAAAGTTCGGACTGACCTGTCATATCTGTCACGTAATTTATTAAGTTCCTCTCGGAGTTTGTGCACCTCATAGTCAGCAAGCTGTTTGTTGTCCATTAACTCTCGGCCGATCTTTGAAACATGCTCATTACTTTTACGTAACTCACTTTCAAGTTCCACAATCTTCTGATGCAGGTCCAAACTATCAAATGCAGAAATTATAAACAATTTCAAAAAACAGTTTCTCCAGAACTATCATTTTTACCCATCTAATTTTCAGGGATAATAATACATGACAAAGACAGAAAAAACAATGGAATTCACTGTAGAAATACACAGGGCAAAAATATAAGCAAGGTATAAACATTTCCCTGAGTGTATGTGGCAATATTTGACTATAATTATTTTAACATGCAGGATTACCTGGACTGATCCATGCATCCGGTACAAGGACATCCACACTCCTAGATGAAAGGAAAGAAGTATACATGTACTAAGACAAGAGGTGTCTCTCAGTGTTAAATAATGTAACTATTATTACTATATGTTTGTATGTTCTAAACTACATACATAAAATGAAATAATTAGAACACAGGCACCTGAAGTTACTTATTTTTCTTTTGATAAAAAAAATATACCCCCTACCTAGTAATAGGTAGGGGGTATATATTTTTTTTTTAAAAGAAGAAACGTCAGGTGCCTGTGAATTAGAAGGTCAACTCTACAAATATCAATATGCACATTACTATTAGAGCTTTCAGTAACATATAAATTGTAACAGCCTCCTGACCAGCAGTGACAAACTTATCTCTGATTACTATGTGTGATCTGCTTCATGAAGTCCACTTATTCTATGGCAGTACATAAACAGATCTGAAGATGTTGAATGTATTACTGAATATCATAAACCCCACATTTTCATGTTGGATTGATAAAAATACTCGTAGTTTGTGTTTATAATTTCAATTTTGTATTATTTCATCAAAGTTTTTGTACAATGTACATGATCTGAATTTTATAGCTACTGTATAAAGTAACTGTAAACATGACATTTAGCATGAAAAAATTAAATAAATAAAAAAAATTTAAACTAGTGCTATAATTGTAATGGGAATTGTTTCTGATGTCTTCCATACAGCTCTCCCACTCTCTTAAGGTGCTCATCCCTATAAGCTTCGTTTAATAAGCCAGTTCAAAAATAGTTTAAATCTACACTTTATTTTGTGAGGTATTTTCTCAGAAAACAATGCCAAGTTAATAAAGGCTTATGAGAATTAGCCAATCACAGATTTCAGAACATGTGCATGCATATGTACCTATGTATTAAATTTCAAAGATTTTAAGATATTGATCTAAAGACATTTAATATTAACAAATCAGCAGAGTTCGACATTCACACACGTCACCTCTTCATTTCCTACCCTGAAGTGATTTTGGGTAAATTTACTATTAACCTAGTTCACCCATATGGTGACCTGGTCATGAGTTCGGGTTCTCAATATTATTTGTATACATTTAATCTGAGATCAAGTGAAAATATTAGTTGTCCGGTTTACATTTTAATATACAAGACCATCACATCCGGTTAAAACATCATATGAGCCTTTCTGCCAGCAGTTGAAGAAACCGGGACTTTCTATATGAGGATGGAAATATGTTTTCTTGCTATTGAAGAGGGTCACCATGGTTAATGTCATTTGAATTGACTCCATCACGAAATACAAAAATTAAGAATGCCACCAACACTCAAATGTTATTAAATCCAATAAATCAAACAAAATAGGAAATTAAAAAGTCAAACATTCAAGCAACACAAGTTTACTTGCTAATTTCCAAATTTTTTTTATTACCCTGACCTTTCTGGAAATGATGCAAGAAAATAGAGAGTAAATTTCAAAACTGTATGAAATTGAAATTGTACATTTGAAATTTCTTTTTGTTTGGGCAACCTGAAACTATAGGGATGGGTATTGCTAGAAATTTTGTATTGCAATATATCACATTTTTTTTCAAAAAAATATCATTTTTAAACACAATTTTACTGTGATTCCAAATAAATTTCCAAAATTTTTCTAACAAAACTTTACTTTTTCATTTTTATTTATATATTAATAATTAAAGCAGGCTTGGATGCTAGCATGCTGTTATTATATTTTACCGTTTTACAACAATTTTTTTAAAGTTTGGGTAATTGTAATTCAAAAGTTTAACCAAAAAATTAATTACATACTATATACTGGTAATCTAGTCTCCCTATCACAATACATATTTTGAAATAAAAATCACAATATACTACATAGTATACCGATAAAATCCAGCATCCCTGGGCAACCTGAGATCAGTGACCTAGATTGCCCAAATGACAAGACCAGCTTATGACAAGTGTCAAACTCTGAATCAGAATTAAGCAGTGTGCATGCACCTCCTTCCACTCAATCCTTACAGTATCATTATGTAGGATCTCTTTTTACTTAACTATATTCTAAATTTCATTCCATTTTGTTGAAAACTAAGAAACTTATAGCCATTTAAAGTTTCAGCCAATCAAATTTCACTGCATGTGCTAATCCGAGATTCCTCTGACTCTAACCCCTGCTTTTATATTTTGACATGTGCAGGGGAGAGTCAGAGTGGAGGCCATATTGAAAAATGGGAATTCAGCGACACCAGCTGGTGTCCCGACCTGTCTACCTTTTACAACTTTATTTCGCAGATCTAACTTCCAAGATGCGAGGACTCAGTAAAGGGATGATTCTTCTACAACTTAATCATCACTAATACGATGCTATCACCATTTAAATGGCCCTATCACCGACAAAAGAAGCATTACTTGAATTAGGTCGCCTCCTCACCATTCAATTTTTTGCGCATGACGTCAGCCATCCTCGCAAACCAGGGGTCCTGAGTCAACACGTTGCCATTTGACCCCTGGCATATTTCATTCAATATTCGTGGGCTTGCTTCTCTCATTCAGAAGCACCAATCAAATTAAAGCTTTCATAAATAGTTTGATAAGGATTCAGTTGACACCTCAAATGCACGTGTTACAAGTTGTTTATCAAAGAATGGCTTAATGTGAATGGTTGAGAAATACGAAAACAATCAAGATTTGTAAATTTTCCGAAAGACATCGCTACAGTCAGCCCAGAAATATTGAATGAAATATGCCAGGGGTCCAACAGCAACGTGTTGACTCAGGACCCCTGGCTTGCGAGGATGGACGTCAGCACACAAATACACAAACAAACTATCACATGAACAAATTATGTGTGGTGATGCTGCCAATTTTTTTTCTTATATGAGCATAGAGGCCACTTTCAACAGTTGTTTTCCTTATCAGTATATAAATGTAACATCATTCTGTTGTTTTCTGTGCTTTTTCACCCTCACGTTTTTGCGAAAACTCCACACATGTTTTGACCACATGATAGTTTGAAACTGATTGGAATTTTGTTCCAAATCAGAACAAAATTCAGACAAGTACCAGAGAAATAAAAAATAAGAAGAAGAAGATGAAACAGAGTAAAGACATTAAAATAAACATAAAAAAATAATTTTTGTCTCTGTTGTACCTGACAAACTTTTGCATTCTGTTGAAACATGCCCGGTGGTTGTCGTTTGAACATTGTATACAATGTCGCAATTATCCTCTATATATAGACCTAGAATAATTAAAGCAGAGTATTGAATATGAACAGTAACCACGTAACAGGATTTACTTTATGAAGAGAGGAAATTCGAGACAGCATAAGCAGCTTTATAACGTGGCTGTTGAACTTAAAAGCAGTGTACGATATTCAACATACCTCTACATGACGATGTTGTTTATTCATAATTACACGGAAACAGCTAACACATGTGACAAACTTTTCTTTTACGGTTTACAGGCCAATATTATCCTTACGGTAGGCTTACGTCAAAACATGACAGCTGCCACAACACAACATCCGGTTTGGAACTCTCTAGGCAGTGGAGGGAAAATTTAGATTTGGAAGAAAGTTACAAAACTTTTTCAGAGAATATGACTGTGACAAGTTGTGAAAAGCCGATAATTGTTAAATTAATTGCAAGTTGTAAACAAATAGGAAACAGTTGTAATAATACGCATCTTTTCTTGTGAGAGATCAGCAGTGATTTATTCCAAACTTTGGGCCAAAGCTCAAGAATATTTCAATCAACTAGGCTTCTGTAAGCAGGTTCGGTACAATCTCTGGATGAAGCTATATAGCTTTAAAAAGCTATTTTAAAATAAGCTTTATTAAATATTTAGATACAGTTAAAAGCTATGCATGTTATATAAAGTAAATATAACGTGGCAATGATCTGACCATGCAGGTCCAGCACAATCTCTTGATTTAGCTATATAGCTTGATTTAGCTATATAGCTGTATTAAGCTATTCAAAATAGCTTGATTTAGCTATTTTACCGTACTTTTTTCTCAAATGTGTTATTTTCTCAGCAGGTACAAAAAGTCGCACCTTGTTGCAGTGATAATATTCAACTTTGAACTATTCTGAAAATAAAACGTAAAAATCACTCATCAAACTGCGTCTCCTATAGAGACTTTGTACTCAAAGTTCTGGGCTATATAAAGCAATTGAAACAGTTACTTCTTCAATGAAATTATAAAGGAGGCCAGTTATTATTCAACAAGATAATTGACTGGTAATAATTCAATACAATGAGAAGCAATCATACTTATCCATGCCTCAACGCACACAAGGTAGTCTACAGTTACTCAAACAATGGAAATTCATCTTTAGCTTAAAAGTATTCAAAAGCTGCAATGTTAGAACTATCTTTCATTTCGGTTGTTGTTTTCATAGCCCATAGTAATATATGCATATAGTCAAATATTTGTGACTTTTTGTTTATTTCTTACAAAAAAAGTTTTTGTGAAAAAATGCATAGGAATAGCTTTATCAAGCTATTTTGAATAGCTTAATAAAGCTATAAAGCTATTTCAAGCTATATAGCTAAATCAAGAGATTGTGCTGGACCTGCTGACTATGCTGTTTGTAGCATAAGCGAAGTACAGAAGTTATTAGAATAATTAGGCTTCTGGCCATTGCAAATTAACCTTCATCAATAGTCACAATAACTTTTGCAGGACAAATTGATGTAGTTTGGTTAAGTATGATAAAAGTTGTGTAAAGTCATATAACCAGTCTAGACAAACTCCAAAAACAGCATTTCCGGAAGTAAGAAATTGAGACCGAAAAAGACTCTGAAAATACAGTCCGCGCATGCGCACACACACAAAAAATGGCGATTTTTCAGCAAAAATAATGGGTGTACAAAAACTGTCCCTGCAAAGTTTTGGAAAGTATGGCAATTATGCCAATACTCAGAAATGCTAAATAAAAGACTTCGTATTTGTCAGATTTTTTATTTTATTTGCAAAAAGGAGATATTTACTTTCAAAGTTGACGTTTGAAGTCAGATCAATTACAGAGAAAATGATACGTTTGAGAAGTAAATATGCATAATAAAAGGGATATATTTGCAAAATGGGACATTAATATATATTGTAACTGTTGAAAACTTGACTGAATTTTACACATAAATTAGCATTTTTTTTTATTTGTGTATGACATCTGAATTGGATGCATAAGTTCTTACAATCATTATTTACCGATTTTTTTTTATCACATTCAAACAGATATTATTATGAAAACATTGTTAAAACTATCTATCAATATGAAAACTTTAAAAACCACTCTTCTAGAAATTAAGGTCACAAAATATCTTCTAAAATTGAACCTGTGAATATCTCTGCTCCGTGGTGAAAAATATGCATTTTCTGATTACAATAAATTCAAGCTGGGCGTCTTCAAAAGCAAATAAAAGCACATTTATTTTAGGAACGACTTTAAATTTAAATCAAGGATGAGACAATAAATAAAATAAGAAAGACTTCATTTTTGGAGTTCACGCCGTTTTTGGAGTTCGTCTAGACTGATAACTGCCAACTAAAAGTTTGCCAAACTACAGTCTTGAACATCAATATAATGAAGACATGTTGAAGCTAATTGAAAGTCCCAACTTAGTGTATTTTAGCATTATAAATATCTCCAAACCCTCAGATATCTCAAAGTGTCTTCTCAGTCCCATCAAGTTCCAGATAATGAGGATTGTAAATTAATTTGCCCTTCAAAAGAGCAGAGCTCCATTTTACAACAGAAAATGTGACATAAAGACAAACATCTACTTTTGCAATTTATTTTATTTCTTATGTTGATTTAATTCTGATTTTGTGAAATGTGACATGTGAAAAAAGAATTCAGTTTTATAATTCTGTTTAATTAATAATGAGATTTTAGAACTATGTTATAATTTTAGTCTTTGTTTTAAGTTTGTTCAATTGTAAAACAGGGCCCAGTACTACAGTTCTCACGAAAGGTATAACTAGTACTACTTGTAACAGCTAGGAACCATTACAGATGTTCCCCAAATGGCCACCTCCTTCTTTGTTGCCCCATTCCCTAAGAGATTTGATGAGTCTGGCAATACTTTTGTATGATAAAACTTCTCACTTACTGTATCAAAGTACATCTTTCAGAGATGTAGCCATTTGAGTATTATGGAAAACTACATGAAAGTTATAGCCATTTACAACATTAGCCAGTAAGATTTCAGCTTGCATGTATGCATGTGTTTTCTTGATGAGTAGTTTTCAAAAGCTCTTGAAGACAAAAAAGTACCACAGATGAAATAAGAGACAAGATAAAAAACAATATGTTCCCAAACTTCATTTGGGGAACATAATGAATGACTATTGTGAAATAATATTAAAATGAGAATAAACTGGCAATTATCCATACAGAATTGATCATAAGGGGCCTGTCTTATAAATCCTACAAAGTACAGAAAATAAAAATTATCATAATTCAAGTCATATATGGCAAGAAATTAGTCTAGACTTTCACCTATATTTGAAAGGCTATGCCAGTGCCATGTCTTTGAAGGCAGACAGTGATGTTAAGAACAGCTTGTCCTCACTTCCTCCAGAGCTGATGGAGAAAATCTTTCTGCATCTGGATGTGGTGGACCTAGCAAGACTCTCCTGTGTTTGTGTGGCATGGAGGGAAATAGCCAATGTTGACCATATATGGTAGGTACATTGAGGGAAATAGCCAGTGTTGACCATATATGGTAAGTGATGGAGGGAAATAGCCAATGTTGACCATATATGGTAGGTACATTGAGGGAAATAGCCAATGTTGACCATATATGGTATGTACTGTACATTTAGAGAAACAGCCAATTTTGATGACCATATATGGTAAATGTATGGAGGAATCAGCCAATGTTGATCAAATATGTTAAGTACATGGAGAGAAATGTTGCATACATGCATATGGTAGATGTGTAAATTACAAAAGAATGCTAGGATTTTAAATATGTATATCATGAAATATAGCCTCAACAAATCACAAAATTGTACATCTTAAAAAAGCAGAGTTTCAATAATTGGGATTGAATTAAAATACTAAATTCACACAGTCTTGAAAAATGAAAGTTATATATAAATCATATACTGATTCTGTGCAGTCTGTTCTTATAGTCTGTTGTTTAACTCTATTCATCTTTTTAAAAATTAATTCTTAAGAAGAATTTTATTATCACTGTTTGTAGCAGAGTTAATTGAAGCCTATTCTGTTTGATCTTATTTAGGCTTCACCACTGTATGAAGAGGAAGTGGATGAGATTTGGTCTCCATGACAATATTCTCCAAGAATCTCCAATGTGTAAACCCCAGTCTAATGTATCCAGAACTTCTCCTTACTTCCAGCTATATGGTATTGGACAGTTGACGCCTACTTAATGGAATCTGTATTAATTTTATGTATTTTTGCCCCCTGGTTTTATGAAAGCAAGGGGATATTAAATCTCATTCGTCTGTCACTATGTCTGTCACAAAAACATTAACCTTGGTCATAACTTTTGAATGGGAAGAGATAGGGCTTTCATATTTCACAAGTACATTACCTGTAACAAAACTTTTTTTTTCAAATATACTATGATTTTTGACCCCATGACCTTGACCTTGAAGTTTGACCTACTTTTGAAAAATTTTAACATTTCTTTAAATCGATCGTAACTTTTGAATGACAGAAGATAGGGTTTTCATATCACATATATGTACATTACCTGTAACTTTTCCAAATATACTATGACTTTTGATCCCGTGACCTTGAAGTTTGACCTACTTTTCAAAAATTTTATCTTTGCTTATAACTTTTGATTAATAGGAGACAGGGCTTTCATATTTAACATGTGCATTACCTGTGGCAAGACCTTTCCAAATATACTCTGATTTTTGACCCTGTGATCTTGACCTTGAAGTTTGACCTACCTTTCAAAAATTTCATCAGTGTTAAATGTACTAACTTTTGAAGGAGTGAGGATAGGGCACTCATGTTTGATATGTGCATTACCTGTGACAAGCATTTCCAAATGTACTATGATTTTTAACCCTATGACCTTGAAACTGACCTAATTTTCAAAATTTTTAGTATTGCTGATAATTTTTGATTGAGAGAAGATATGGCATTAACATTTGACATTTGCATTACCTGTTTCAAGACCTTTCCAACTGTATACTCTGATTTTTGATATTTTTTCACATGTGCATTACTTTTGAATTGTATTATGATATTTGACCTCATGACCTTCATCTTGAAGTTTGATATAGTTTTGAGAAGCTATAATCTTTGCAGTAACTGTTATTAATTCAATAATTTATGTCTTTTTAGCTAACCTCAACAAAGTTGGGGGGAGCTTATCTGATACTGTCATTGTTGGCGTCCAGGTTAAAGTTTTTTGGTGCAGTTTTCTTTTTAAGTACTTTTATGCCCTATATTAATCAGAGATGCATGGAAGATGCTTCTAGTGTGTTTCATTGTACCAGTCAAGGTTTCAGATGCTGCAATTTCAGCTAAGGAATGACCAGGTTAATGTTTTTAGAGCAGGTTAAGGTGTTTGGAGCAGGTTAAAGTTTTTGGAACAGGTCTCATTTCCAATTAACTATAAGCCCTATGTTGACCAAACTTGTATGGATGATACATCTAAGGATGTACATTACCAGGCTTGCTTCGGATGCTGGATCTGACCTTCATTTTCTGGATGAGTGACCAGGTTAAAGTTTTTTAGAGCAGGTACATTTCTAAAGTAACTATAAGCCCTATGTTGACCAAGCGTGCAAGGATGATACATCTAAAGATGCACACCCAGGCTCATTTCGGATGCTGGATCTAACCTACATTTTCCAGATGAGTGACAAGCTTAAAGTTTTTGGAGCAGCCTCATTCTAAATTTTCTCTATTTTGACCAAACTTGCATAGATTATACATCTAAGGATGCACACTACTGGACCTGCTTCAGTTGGGGATCTGCCCTACATTTTCCAGATGAGGGACCAGGTTTAAGTTTTTGGAGCAGGTTCATTCTAAAGTTACTATTTGCTGTACCTTGACCAAACTAGCTTGGATGATACATCTAAGGATGCACACTACTTGACTTGCTTCGGATGCTGGATTTGACTTAGTTTCCAGGTGAATGACCAGGTTAAAGTTTTTGGTGCAGGTCCATTACCAAGAAATCATAAGGCCTATCTGAACCAAACTTGCATGGATGATGCATCAGGATGAACACTATTAAACTTGCTTCAGATGCTGGATTTGACTTACATTTTCTGGATGAGTGACTAGTTTAGTTTTTAGATAAGTCCATTCTCAAGTTACTGCAAGCCCTATCAGACCGAAATTGCATAAATGTTGTATCTAGGGATGCACAGTACTAGATTATTAGTTTAGTGTGGGACTTTCAGGGGTGTGCAATTAGCATCGCCCGACGCCCGGGGCTACCATTTTTTTGGGTCGGGCTAGTAGTTTTCTGCACGGAGGTAGCCCCTTGGGCTAGTAAAAATTAAAACTACCAATGTAATACATGAAAATCAATATCGGTATTTTCACTCATTTTTTGCTATTAAATTCTCAAGCAATGAAAAAAAATTTTTCGGCAGCATGCTCCCATTTTTGTAAATCTCCATAATCTTATCAATTTTGCAGTACCACCTGACTTATTTACTTTCAAAAAACGATCGCTTTTATCAAATCCGAATTTCCTCTATTCCTCTGTTTATGGTAAATACACATGCAGATATCTCATTAAATTATTTGCATCCACTTAATCAACTGAAAGATAAGTGTTATGTGGTTTACATAAAATATATTTCCAGCAAATTTAATGATTTAAGATGAAAAAAAAAATGATTTTCATTTCATTTTAGATAAGATAATTTATTTGAATTCATTTTTATTTACTATCATAATTATTTATTTATACATGATTTAATTTTACTAGTGAGAATTAAACTTAGTGAGAATTAAACTTTAATTTTAAAAGAATGACATTAAAACCCTGACTTTTTCAACGATAAACTATTTTCTTTTAATAATAGTTGTTAACCAACCCCCCCCAACCCCCCCCCCCCCCCCCCCCCCGGCCCCTACATTTGGGCTAATAACTTTTTACTTGGGGCTAGTAACTTTATTGCTGCCACTAGCCCGTGGGCTAGTGCTTAATTTTTTTTTTTAACTGCAAGCCCTATCAGACCGAAATTGCATAAATGTTGTATCTAGGGATGCACAGTACTAGATTATTAGTTTTGTGTGGGACTTTGCCTTACTTACAGACAACATTCGTTGAGGTGAGCTCTGTAATCTCTGATTACCTATGTTTTGTATAATGCACAGACAAGACAGGACACACAAACAAGACGGTAACAATATGCCATGAATAATAGCATCCCATCGACTAAGACACCAAAAGCGGGGGACCACAATTCTTTGATTTTGCTTGTTAATACTAATTTACTAGTCAAATTTCATACTTTATTATTGGTATGAGCTTCACAGTATTAATTAAATATGTTCATAGAACATAAATGCCTCACCAAGGGTTCATAAGTAATGCAACATGAAAATGTGTATTAGTGTGTGAAGTTTGAAGTTTGAAGTTTGACCATAAATAGTTTCTTTAAAACTAAGTTTAATACACAATAAATAATAAAATCAAATGTCATTGGGAAGGTCAATGTAAAAAAGGACAAAATTGATGAATCCCCACCAAATAACGTATCAGAATCCCCACCAAATAATGTATCAGTGCATAACTTTACATAAAGAAAATATCTGAAATAGTTTCTTTGAGCAAAAAAAAAAAAGAGGCAAATTTGAGAAAAGTGAGGTCATGGTCAAAGGTTGAAGTCATAAATGTTGATGATGTTGAATAACTTTTGTCAATATGGATCAGCATATGAAGTTTCATAAAAATATCTTGATTTGTTTCTGTAAAACTATGCTAAACACAAATTTGAAGTCAAAGGTCAAAGAAAAAGGTCAAGGTAAAAAAATTTGATGCAGTTGAATAGCTCTCATCAATATGTATCAGCATATTACGTTTGATTAAAATATCTTGAATATTTTCATTGAATCTAAGCTTAATACCATTTTAAGATAAGTGAGGTTGTTGTATTTAGTCTATGAAGTTCACGTAGAATTCCTATGCATGTATTTGTAACAACACTTTATAGTGTATATATAAATACTCTATTTTTAAAGCACTTTTTCAGTTCGAAAAACAAATTTTGAAACAGTGTATCAAAAATCATGAATTAAGTTTATGGCTACATTAATAGGTACCGGTATATGACTCTGGTGAGTGCTATGACCCACGAGCCTCTTGTAAATTAAAATTTGCCCTGTCAGAAGCAATACACCAGCCAAATAGCAAACGTCTGTCTCTCGCAATGCAGAAGATATAATGTAGAAGCACAAATTTATTTGGGGATAAAATTTTGTTGATTTGTCATCTAAAAAGGTTTAGTTGGCATTAAATTTTGTTGTTTGAAAAGAAGCTCTATTCAATATATAGTCAGACAATAATTCCGTGTGGGATTTAATTTCGTTGAAAATTGGTAACAACCAAATAAACGAAATTTTATCCCCAAGGAATATTTATGCTTTTACAGTATGATGCAGTATACATTCTAACAATATAGCAATTCCAAAACATGCAATAAGTCCACAAAATTTAATTAAACGAAATTTAATCCCCAAGGAATATTTATGCTTTTACAGTATGATGCAATATATAGTCTAATAATATAGCAATTCCAAAACATGCAATGAGTACACAAATTTTTTTTTTTGTCAGTTCCAAAGGAAACCAGACTTTCTCCAATTTGTCGATGGAAGAATGTGTTTATAAGAGTATTACACTTGTTCAAAAACTGGGAGAAAGGCCGATATACAATGCCAGTGACTCTCAAAGGACATCGAGACCAGGTCAAGGCCATTGACTGTAATAGTAAGTATGCCAAGGGCAGGTAGTAAACTTTGATATGTTTATAAGTAATGGGAGTTAGTTGTTTTTTATTGAGTTACGTAGAGCTCATTTAAAACATAGCATTACTTGTTTTAAGTTCCTACTTATTTAACTAAGACCTGTATATTGTTTCTATGTATTAGTTAGCTGATTAGGTTCATATATACTTCACAGAGACCTGTATTATTTCTGTATAAATTAATTTGTTTGTATTCTAGCCACTGATTGGTTAATATCCAAAAAGGAACACAAATTATTTCTGTATAACCTGGTTTGGTATGGGGACATACCCCCCTGACAACCAGCTGAATCATCTGTATCCATACAATCCTCTCATTTCCAGTCCTCGGGATTCATGGAAAATTCCAGATTTAATAAATGTACCTTTAACTTCAAACAATAATTTAATCTTACCACATGTAAACAAGCTGCTAGGCCTATGTATCGGTTTTTACCTCCCCTCGCTTCCCATCACTTCCGTTACTTCCGTTACTATGGTTGTATCAATGAGCGGCAAATTTGAACTAATAAAAAGCAATGAAATTTAACACCCATAGTTATTTAATGATTTTAAAATTAAATTGTAAGGAATGACTCTAATTCTTGGCCAAACTATTCGAGTATAACCAGGTTTGGGTCAGTTTACGCTGTTTTATAATCCGTTTCGCGGATTATAAAGCGTAAACTGACCCAAACCAGGTTATACTCGAATAATTTGGCCAAGAATTAGAGTCATTCCTAAAGTACCTGGTATTAAGTAGCTGATATCTACTTAACAGAGACCTGTATTGTTTCTGTGTATAAACTGCTGATATCTACTTCACAGACACCTGCATTGTTACTATGTATTAACTGGCTGATATCTACTTCACAGAGACCTGTATTGATTCTTTGTATTAACTGGCAGATATCTACTTCACAGAGACCTGTATTGTTTCTATGTATTAACTGGCTGATATCTACTTCACAGAGACCTGTATTGTTTCTATGTATTAACTGGCTGATATCTACTTCACAGAGACCTGTATTGATTCTATGTATTAACTGGCAGATATCTACTTCACAGAGACCTGTATTGATTCTTTGTATTAACTGGCAGATATCTACTTCACAGAGACCTGTATTGATTCTATGTATTAACTGGCTGATATCTACTTCACAGGGACCTGTATTGTTTCTATGTATTAACTGGCTGATATTTTCTTTAAACTGGCTGATATCTACTTCACAGAGATCTGTATTGATTCTATGTACCAGGGTATTAAACTGGCAGATATCTACTTCACAGAGACCAGTATTGTTTCTATGTATTAACTAGCTGATATCTACTTCACAGAGACCAGTATTGTTTCTATGTATTAACTAGCTGATATCTACTTCACAGAGACCAGTATTGTTTTTATGTATTAACTAGCTGATATCTACTTCACAGAGACCAGTATTGTTTCTATGTATTAACTAGCTGATATCTACTTCACAGAGACCTGTATTGTTCCTATGTATTAACTAGCTGATATCTACTTCACAGAGACCTGTATTGTTCCTATGTATTAACTGGCTGATATCTACTTCACAGAGACCTGTATTGTCAGTGGATCAGAGGATCACAGTGTTATTGTTTGGAGTTTGGAGAACTGCACAAAACTGAAAGAAATCAAAGTTCATTTGGATGCTGTTACAGCAGTAAAATTGAGGGTGAGGTTTCTTATTTTTTGTGGATGTTTCTATAAAGAATTATTTTCAAACATTCTTCATTCTAGAGTGCCAGAAGGTTATTTTCAATTCTGTATAAAGAAATTGAATCTTTTTTTTTACATTCTCAAGGGTAAGGGTATAGTATGTTCTGTTTTAGCTATTATTCCATGTTCAGCTTGCATGAAATACAAAAATCTCAATTAGAATGATATAGATTTATACAGCAAGTTTTGATAAGGTTCATTATAAATCTAATTTTCCAAAATTCAAGTCTGATGTCCATGATATGTATTCTTTGGGATTACATGTACTGATGTTCATCCCCTCAGAGAAATATGCTAAAACTTATCCATTTAAGTTCAGTATAATTTGACAGGACAGTGCTCTAATGACTTTTGATAACAATTTAGTTTTCCCTATGTTTTATGGCAGTATATTGGAGACAGGTTCTGCACACACTTCAGTTTTCTAACAACTTATGATGACAGCTTGGTTTTATTTTTAAAGGCAATATGCTAGTGATTGGTTGTGCAGACAGTTCTTTAGTGACTGGTGATGAGCTTGTTTTTTTCTCCCTTTTTTAGGGCAATATGCTAGTGACTGATGGGTAGACAGTTCTTTAATGACTAGTGATGACAGCTTGTTTTTATGCCCCCGCCATAAAATGGCCGGGGCATATAGTGTTACCCTCTTCTGTCATTCCATCATCATTGACTTTCTGTTCATTATCTTGGCAACAGTTGCACACATTCAACTCAAATTTGACATATAGATACGCAGCTCAAGTTAGAACTTAGTCAATGTCCAATGATTTTTGGCAGAGTTATGCCTCTTGATCTTAGGAAAAAAAAAGAAATTTTCAATTCACACTCTCTAACTTAATAAGGGATGTATATATAAGGTTGAAATTGCATGTGGAGGTATTTTACCAGAAAATAAGAAAATATAGGTCAAGTTTGAATTTGGTCATGGTCAGATGCTTTTTGACAGAGTAACCCCTCTTGAACTAAGAAAAAATAAGAAATTTTCAGTTTCTGCTCTCTAACTTTTGTAGGGATGTATGTATAAGGTTGAAATTGCATGTGGAAGTATTTTACAAGAAAATAGAGGTCAAGTTCAAATTTGGTTGTGGTCATATGCTTTTTGACAGAGTCATCCCTCTTAAACTTAGAAAAAAATAAGAAATTTTCAGTTTCCACTCTCTAACTTAATTAGGGATGTATGTATAAGGTTGAAATTGTATATGCAGGTATTTTACCAGAAAATACAGGTCAAGTTCGAATTTGGTTGTGTTCTGATGATTTCTGACAGAGTTATCACCCTTGAACTTGGAAAGGATTTAAAAATTCACAATTTTTAATCGCTATCTTGGCTACAAATGTGCAACTTACAATTTGCAATTTGAAATATTGGCTGCCTGTGGGGGGTATTCGTGGCATTAAGACACATCTAGTTTCCTCCCTTTTTTAGGGCAATATATGCTAGTGACTGGTTGTGCAGACAGTTCTTTAGTGGCTGGAGATGACTACTTGTTTTTTCTCTCCCTTTTTAGGGCAATGTGCTGGTGACTGGTTGTGCAGACAGTTCAGTTCGAGTGATAGACTCCACCACTGGTGAGGTTGCTTTTACCTTACAAGGTCACCAAGGATCTGTCGATCACCTAGCTATTATAGAGGACTTCATTGTTAGTGCAGGCACAGACAGGTACAGCCATTGTCCATTCTTAATGTGACTCAGCTTACTGTGAAATGAAACATTTAAAGACAAACAAGTATTGAGTATTTGTAGTAAAAATCAGGAGAAAATGACCTAATTGATTCATGTACATATAGGTAAGGCCAAGGTCACAGCGAATCTTCTTTCAAAAAGGTGTATTGATTTATCATAACATTTTTGTGTAATGTATATATAACTCTTTTCACAAGAATTTGAAGAATAGTTCCATTTCATATACAACATAATTCAGCAGTTTTTTTTTCCTCTTATATAACTGGTACTGATGAATGCCAAAAACATTGATTTTTCCCAATTTTTAGACAAAAAATTCCCAACTGCCAAGAAACAGACTGCCATGACATCGCAATTCACTTTATATGTAACATTGTACACATTGACTAATTTTTTTCACTTCTTAAATCGAAAGTGGCATAGATGCAGCAAGATGTTGTAGACACCATTTATTGCAAATGATGTCTTTAAAAACA
>NW_026889758.1:14440000-14560000 GCF_033153115.1 Saccostrea echinata
CAACTTTTTGACCTTGAACTTTAAGTTTGACTTGCATTTGAGAAACTTTAACCTTAGCCGTGAGCTACAGGGGCATTAGTGTTTCACAAACACATCTTGTTTGTTTTCTGTGGTAATCTTAGTGTTTTCATTTAGGTAAAAGAATTTATTATACTCGATACAAAGCAAATTTAGGAGGGTATACAGGAATCACTTTGTCTGTTGAGCTGCTATCATGTCCAGACCATTAATTCCTAATGGAGAAAAAGTGGATGCTCATACTTGACACAAAGATTGCATATGATCCAAGGGTGTGTCATGACCCTCAATCAAAGCCATTTGGGCAGAATCAAGGAGTATCTAATTTTGTGTCTGATCCATAACTTTCTTTGTAGAAGCATTTGTAGTTTATACTTCACCCAGAGATTACTTATGTCATGACTTTGATCCAGTATCAATTACACAAATTCAAGATCAATGGCTTAATAAAATGTATAATTCCTGTGTAGGCCATGCCTTGTAATGGAGAAACAAAAAGATTACCAATCACCTAAAGGTGTACTGTGTCATTTTGCAGAAAAAATTACAGAATTTGTGTCTGGTTCATAAATTTGTAAGAGAAAAACGTTGGATACTTGTACATCAATCAACAATTGCTTACGATCCATTGTCATTTTGGTAAATTTAAGTCGTAAAGGTTAGGTAGAAAAAAATCATTGAATTCTTGTCCACTTCATAACCTTAAGGTATTCCACCCGTAATAGCCTCAGATTTAATGAAACTGAGTACATGATAAAATATGTATATAGTTTCTTTAAGATTTAATTCCCATTTATTACTCTCAGTATGTAAGAGTAAAATTGTTTTAATTTATGACTTTGAACTGTCCTTGAAGAGTTATCTCTCTTTATTTTAATCAATTGAGATCCATTGTAATAAAATTTATCACGTAAAAAAATTGTTTTCAAACATAACCCAGTATTCTGTTCCTAATGATTAAAGACATCTTTCCACCATAACATTTATTGATATTCTTAGTACATGTATTTAAATTTCTATTTTTAAAAATTTGTTTCTCCCTTTAGACCTCAGTGCAATCTTGTTTGATTAATTTCTGCTTAGGTAATTATATTTCTGAAGATATCAGTCCTTTTCTACTCTAAAATGATTAAAATTAATATCAGCATATCTTATATGTGATAGATATTTAAGGATAGAGAATTAGGTACTATTTGGGGTGGAATACTTTAACAGAGAAACTTTGGATCCCTGTTCATTATACAATGTTTGCTAGTGATCCAGTGGGGTTGTCATTATATTGATACAAGGTCATGTGGACAAGTTCAAGGTCATGTACTAACAGAAAAAAATGAATAATTCTTTTCTTGGCCAATATCTTTGTAAAGAACAAACATTAAAAGCCCATAGCAAGGAATTGAAGGTGTACCTTGACTTTATAATGCAATATGAATGATTGGGTAGAGGTGTCTGGCCTTTTGAACTTTGCTGTGTTTTTAGTGCATGGCCCACTGTGGACACACTGTGATAACAGGATCTTGGGACAAGGCTGTACTGGTGTGGGATATCAGGAAAAAAGATGCTGTACAGATGTTACATGGACATAGAGAGGGTAAGAATTAATGTAGAACATGTTGCACAGTATTGAGAAGGTAAGGATGTTGTACAGATGTTACATGGACATAGAGAAGGTAAGGATGCTGTTTAGTTGTTGCATGGCTAAAGAGAAGGTAAGGATTTTGTACAGATTTTATACAGACACAGAGAAGGTAAGGATGCTGTTTAGTTGTTGCATGGCTAAAGAGAAGGTAAGGATTGTGTACAGATTTTATACAGACACAGAGAAGGTAAGGATGCTGTTTAGTTGTTGCATGGCTAAAGAGAAGGTAAGGATGGTGTACAGATTTTATACAGACACAGAGAAGGTAAGGATGCTGTACAGATGTTAGACATAGAGAAGGTAAGGGTGGTGTACAGATGTTACATGGACATAGAGGAGGTAAGGGAAATTTTTGTCTCAGTAATGCAAATTGACCATAACCAAATTAGACAAATAGGAAAGACCATAACATTTATTGTTTTATCATACATTTGTATTAAGTAACTAAAAGTGAGTGTGGCATGCTTTAGGAAACAAACGTATTTGTAATTTCAGGAAATAATATGAATAAAAAATGATAAAGGAATTTTTCAGTAGGTCCCTGAATTCTGAGATTTTGGGAGTTGCTCGTACATTCATTTAATCAAATGCCAACAACTTAGATATGCAATCTACTGATTACACAAAATAGAAGTTAGTGAAATCAAAATAGATGACATTGTACGAAGTTTATGGAAATGTTGGCACTTTATTTTTTGGCAATTTTTTATGACAAGCCAACTTTTGCAGCGTACCAAAATTACCCATTACACAATTACAAGAGGTGTTATCAACAGTGTTACATTACATTATTGGATCCAGATTAATGTAACAGCTTAAAAAGCAGAACTCAAGAAGAATTTTTGGAAAGAGGTGCACTTCAGTTTGATTAAGTCTTTGAATTGGTTCCTTTATCAAGCTGGGCAATCATTACTTTCTTATGTTAAGAATTCATATAGAATAAACAGGCTTTCAATAGTCCCCTCACTGGATGTTTTCTTCTGTTCTGTAGTTGTGACCTGTTGTTACTGCACTGAAGACACAGTAGTTAGTGGTAGTGGAGACTCGGATGTTAGGATTTGGCGGATTCCCTCCGGAGAGTGTCTTCATGTTCTATCTGCCCACCAGGCAGAGGTGGTAAGGAAAGAAGTTTGTAGTATAGAGGGAATAGATTTCACAAATCTAGAATAATTTATGGTCATACGCAACATACATTTCTAAAAGTACTTTAAAATTTACTTTTCCCACTGATAATTTTCCAAGAAATTCTTAATTTGAAGTGATAGTACCATCAGATGTTTTAAGAATCAGCATACATTATCAGGAGTTTGGAACAGATATCAAGTAATGAAAATCCCTTGTCTTTTTTATCCCCCCCCCCCCCCCCCCCCGCAAACGAAGTTTAGGGGGGGTATATTGGAATCAGCTTGTCCGTCTGTCTGTCTGTAGACGAGATTTTGTCCGGACCATTTCTTGGAAACTGTTGCAAGGATTTGTCTGAAAATTTGTATACTTATTCTTTGCCATATGAAGGTGTGCACCTGGTATTTTCATCATGATTGGATAATTTTTTTGCATTTTACAGGTGTTTTTTTTTCATTTTTGTTATGTTGTTTTGTCTGGATCTGTTCCCAGAGACTATTGCATAGATTTGTATGAAAATTTGTACACTTATTATTTACCATATGAAGATGTGCACCTGGTATTTTCAACATTATTTGATAGTTTTTCTGCATTTTACAAGTGGTTTTTTTTTTCATTTTTATTGACTTAGTCATTTCGTGTTCATGTCTAAGGTTTGAGACATAGAATCTAGAACATCTGTACAAAAATTGTGAACTACAGCTTAAAACTACTCATTAGAACTAAAAAAAAATCACAAAGTATTAAAAACAGTTTTTACATTACACAGCAGATAGTGTAAATCCATTTGTCCCTTGGGAGTAATGAGTGGACATGCATCCAGTTAAAGATTAATTATTGAGTTCAGTGTGGGAAGCTGTTAGGGCATCTCTGATCAAGCAGGTCTTATCTATATCTCCTGGGAATTGGGCAGAAAGAAATAAAGATCTCTGTTGTCTAAGTCTCTTAATTGTAATTTATGTCTGTCAAAATACATAGTTACTGGAACCAGCCTTTTATTTCTAAAATGAGTTTGATATAAAGGTATTAAGATCAATTTGATTTTGTATAATTAATTATGATATTTTTTTTCAACAATCAATTTGCAGAGTGTCATGTCTCACAAAGATGACAGATAGTTGCAAACTATATTTTCAATGTAATAAAAAACACTGTAATTACTAGTATTGATGTTTTATTAGGCTGCACCTTAGTTTCATTCATTAAAAAAAATATAATGAGTAATTAAATTTTCACTCTAAATGTTTTAGCAAATTGTGAACACCTCTCACATCTAGAAAACATTAGTGATTTGGTACCTTCTCTGAAAAACCCAGTGGGGGTATTTGTCCCTTTTGGACAGTTCTAGTTTTTTGTTTTTTTTTTTTTGGAGAAAATTAAAAGAAAAGATACTTTCAGCTGCTATTTCCTCAAAATCTGTTTCAGAGGTGTACAATCATAAAATTGCACAAAGGTCCTTAAATTAATGGATTTTTTTAGAATTATAACGGGAATAAGAAAATAAAGTTCAAAACTACATTGTGCATTAGTTACTGTGCCCAAGGTCACCCAAGATAAGATATAAAAATGGAAAATTTTTCTTTTCCTGTACTCCCTTTTCATTCCAAAACATTTAACATTTTTTGTGCTATTATTAATTGTGTAAAACACTAATCACTCGCATAAATATTCATTGAATTTGCAGGGATTTTAAAGTTTATTAAAAGTAATATTTCATCACCACTCTAGGATGGAAATTACTTTACCTCCTGCAATTTTTGCTCATAAAAATTAATTTATTTGAAATTCTAATAAGGTAATCTAAGTATGCTGTTTTAGTTTTGTAAAAAAGAAACAAAGCCATCAAAGACCTGAATTTTGACAGTAAGGTGACCTGAGGTTTAGCAATCAACCATTCAGAGACTTTTTCCAGAGAGGGTCTCAAGTCCAAGATGTTACATCATATAATCTTTATACACATTGTAATACATAAGCAGTCATTATCCAAGATATTACATCATATAATCCATATACACATTGTAATACAGAGGAAGTCAGTATCTCAAATATTACATCCTATATTCCGTATACAAAATGTAATACACAGGAAGTCAGTATCCAAGGTATTACATCATATAGTCCATATACACATTGTAATACACAGGAAGTCATTATCCAAGGTATTACATCATATAATCCGTATACACAATGTAATACACAGGAAGTCAGTATCCAAGGTATTACATCATATAGTCCATATACACATTGTAATACACAGGAAGTCATTATCCAAGGTATTACATCATATAATCCGTATACACAATGTAATACACAGGAAGTCAGTATCCAAGGTATTACATCATATAGTCCATATACACATTGTAATACACAGGAAGTCATTATCCAAGGTATTACATCATATAGTCCATATACACATTGTAATACACAGGAAGTCAGTATCCAAGATATTACATCATATAATCTTTATACACAATATAATACACAGGAAGTCAGTATCCAAGGTATTACATCATATAGTCCATATACACATTGTAATACACAGGAAGTCAGTATCCAAGGTATTACATCATATAGTTCATATACACATTGTAATACACAGGAAGTCAGTATCCAAGGTATTACATCATATAGTCCATATACACATTGTTATACACAGGAAGTCAGTATCCAAGGTATTACATCATATAGTCCATATACACATTGTAATACACAGGAAGTCAGTATCCAAGGTATTACATCATATAGTCCATATACACATTGTAATACACAGGAAGTCAGTATCCAAGATATTTCATCATATAATCTGTATACACATTGTAATACACAGGAAGTCAGTATCCAAGGTATTACATCATATAGTTCATATACACATTGTAATACACAGGAAGTCAGTATCCAAGGTATTACATCATATAGTCCATATACACATTGTAATACACAGGAAGTCAGTATCCAAGATATTTCATCATATAATCTGTATACACATTGTAATACACAGGAAGTCACATCTAACAATAACATTTTATATTACTTTCGGATGCCTCATAATTTTAAATGAAAAACAGAGGGCCATTTTCTGTAGTTATGCAAAAATTCTTTTTTTTTTTTGTATATCTTAGAGCTAGTTACAACAATAAAAATGTTGAGCTCAATTTAAAGCCATTTTCTGTTCATAAATGTTTTGTAACATAGTATCTTTATAAATGTATTATAACATAGTATCCTTATAAATATTTTGTAACATAGTATCTTTATAAATGTTTGTAACACAGTACCCTCTTTTTCAGTATTGTCTGGCCTGTACCACAGATACTATTGTGTCAGGGTCATCTGATAGCACCATCATCATTTGGAATTATACTGGTAAGATGTCATTATATTAATTTTAACAACAACAATATTGGCCTTAAAATTAAGATGTTTTGATATTGGAATATACAAGTAATTTTGAGATATGTCATTTTTTAACATACTGATAGTAATTGTTTAGCGTATTGAAGGAGGTGTTTCACAATTAAACATGATGATATAGAAATTTACTCTTAATAATGGACAAATGTCATTACTTCACATAATGAATGTCACTTTTTAACATAATGATAGTAGTAAAGATGTCATTATTTTACATAATGATGGTAAGGTGTCATTCTTTTACATAATGGTGACAGAATGTCAATATTTTATGTAAAATGGTAAGATGTCATTATTTTACATAATGGTTGATAGGATGTCATTATTTGACATGATAGTATGATGCTATTATTGTACATAATGATAGTAAGATGTCATCATTTCACATAATTATGGCAAGATGTCATTATTTTACATAATGATGGTAAGATGTCATCATTTCACATAATGATGGTAAGATGTCATCATTTCACATGATGATGGTAAGATGTCATTATTTTACATTATGATGGCAAGATGTCATAATTGTACATAATGATGGTATAAATGTCATTATGTTTTATAATGACAGAAGGATGCAATTATTTAACATAATGATGTAAAGATGTCATTATTTTACATAATGATAGTAAGATGTCCATATTTAACATGATGATGGTACTTAAAATGTCTTTGCCATTGTATTCATTAATATGACTGTAAGGCCCCCCCCCCCCCAAAAAAAAAAAAAAAACTTCAGTTTTTCCAAATTCAGTGCTGCAGGCATTTTTGTTTTGTTTTGTTTTTGTTTATTGAATAAGATATTGTCTCTTTTTTCTTGTCACTCAATAAAATGATAAAATCAACTGATTCTTAATTAGGTCTTCCGTTTTCAACGGAAGACCTATAGTGATTCTACTGTTTCTTATTATTATTATTATTTTTATTTTTTTGACCTTTTCAAATCGCGATATCTCAAAAACTACTCATTCATTTTCAGCCAAATTTTCAGGAATGATGTGTTATCTCATGCCATTTTGAAATATTGAAAAAGTTTGGAAAAAGTTATTTCCGGTCGGGAATTATTGCGATTTTTCAATTTTTCCACTAAAAATCTAGTCCATGAATGTTCTCAGAAACTATTAAAGGTAGGAGTCTGAAACTTTCAGGTATGATAGAATTTGGTTTGTAGATGTGTGATGGAAACATTTCGTGTGTCGTCGTCACTTCTGGTCGTCACAGGAAGTGATTTAAAAAGGGTAATTTTTTTTAACTTTTTTGTTTTTCATTATTTTTTTATGATGTTGATAGGCTAAATAAAGAGTCATACAAGAATGCTAAATATGTAGTTTGTTTGAAAATTGATTAATCCATACTCTAAATATTTATCATTTTTAAATTTTAAGCGATGATGTTTGATAGCGTAATAGTTAGCATGTTGAATTTTCATGTGGGCGATCCGGATTCAATCCAAAGAATGTCCGACTTTTTTCTCACTTTTTTATCTTTAAAGGGGGGGGGGGGGGCGCTATGTCGTTCGACGTCAGAGCAGCGGTGTTTGACGGCACAATATCAGCGTGTCTTTTTACTCCCTCATAAAGAGTTTGCAGTTGAATTTTGCACTAATTAAAGTGCATAGATGCACTTGTGATATCACAAAATGAGGAAAACATGTTGGTACAAATGTATATGTAGCTAGATACCTATGCAATTGTATCATAAATTGGAGAGTTGCCGAATTGTATTTTGAAAGTAGAATTTGTTACTTTCTCATCTTGATCGGATAACATATAGCAATTTCAAATGAGAGAAAAATAAACTTCAATGATATTTTTCTTTGATTTTAGTAGGGCAATATTCCTTTATAGATGCAAGTTACTGAACATAATAGGTATCAGATTCCTTGAGCGTCATATGGCGAGACATAATTTGTTGCGAAACATTCCAGTCTTTTCATTAATGTGTTACTAATTGGAATAATCCACTTTGGGGATAAAGAGGAATATAAAATGTGTAAGAAAACATAGCGCTGCATTTATGTAACTTGTCCGTATACGGTATGTTATATGTACAGTGTGATAAATATACATTCTTAGGCTAGAAAATCAGGCTATAGCAACATATCTTTTTAAAAATTTCATTGGAGCTATCACATACACTTATTCAATTGAAGACACATTCCAAAGAAAAGGCGCGAAGATTTACTCGTGACATTTGGCGCGAAATAATTATCTTGACCCGCCTTTCACAAATGGTCTGATGCAGTAGTGTAGAAGTACAGAAAAAGATTACACGGACATGTCTGAATTTGGAATTGCATAGAATAGAAAGTTGAATGCATAAAGAATAAAGGAAGTAAACACAATAGTTTTTTTTTAGTTTTTATCAGTAAAAGATTATTTTCTCTGCTATCAGTTATTGTTAAAACTCAAGTAACAAATCCGATGTAAATCTACTAGTACTTGCACAAAATTTAACTGGCTAGTTTTCATCCTATAATTCCACACTATAACAAAAAAAGATTAACCTGCCTGACACTCGTTACTTCAGGGAATGAGTGCAAGGTAAACATCAGTGATGGCTGGTACATTTCGCTAGTGTAGTGGTTTCAATATTAAAGAACAAGGTTCACTTAGGGCCTTTTTTGGCCCTGTGAATTTCAGAAAAACTGAAACTGCTTGGTTTTAGTTAATGCATTGAATATCATTTAGAACTTTGATGACTGCGTATCTATCAAAAATGACGTAATTTTCTGGCTAGCCAATGCATTATGACGTCATGTTATGCGTAATTTTCCTCATATCGTGAAAAATTCTACAAAACAGTCAATTTTAAAGCGATTTTTCGATATTTAATATAGAGCGTAACCTCTGATCTTAAATATGCAACTATGAAATGATAGAACTATTTCTGAGGATTACAAAACCTGTTTTATTTTTTAGATCAAAGGGTGTGTTCATATTATTTATCTTCTGTGAAAGTACTCAAATATACTTATTTTCATTAAAATTCAAGAACATTGCAATTTCAGGAGCCCTGTTTTCCAAGACCTTGGCTATAAGGAGAAAATTTTTAATAAGAAATGAAAACACTAAGTCTCTACTTTATCTTGTTGTTTAAGGTCAAGACCTAGTAAATGACTTTAGACTGTCTTTTTTGTGCTATGTCCATTATGACGTCATAATCATTTTAAACTCTCTTTTCCCCGTACTTTACGCCTCTAATAGAATTGTGTAGAAAATAAAGTATTTTCATGGAATTCAATTTGAAATCATGTAAAAAGTAATCCCAATACCTATATTTAATTTAACATTATTTTAAAGAAGAGGGTAAGAACATTTATAATATACCCAAGTGTGTATCACTCAATTTTACTGTAGATTTTGTACAATCACATGACAGTGTGATCCGACTTTCCGGATCACCACACTGTGGTTTTCTGAATCCATATCACCCCTCTTTGAAATTGATGACGTTGTACACAGAAACATGACGTTATTTTTTATGCGCATCAAAAAGTTCCTTGACAAAATGCTTTGTTTAATGGAAAAATCTGATATAATAAATCTCAAAAGGTATTTTAAAACTATATTTTGCTAGTTGTAAGGGGGGTATATAATAAATTTATCATTATAACAGTAACTTGATCCGAAGAGCCATATCACGTTTCGTTGACAGGCGCGGATCATCAGATCGTTTGATCTGATGATCCGCGCCTGTCAACTCGACGTGATACGACTCTTCGGATCAAGTTACTGTTATAATAATGTATATATACATTACTGTTTTCTGACAGACTGTAGGCAATCTGGATACATTTCCTTTGTCTGATATGGAAAAAACTCCGATATTCATAACTGATTTTCTCAACATCCCATTGAAAATAACAGTTTAAAATACAATTTTTAGTCTTGTTTACCTACAAATTATGCCCTGAAACACCTTATTTGACCAAGCTAAAGTAATAAAGCATTATTAAAGGAATTTATTTCTCAAGTTTAAGAAATCTGTAGGCACCTTTCATTTACTAGATCTTGACCTTAAAATGGAACATAAAGTGTTAGTATATCTACAGGGCTATTTTATGCATGAAGTGAACCTAGCTCTTTTCAGGCAGCCGATCTTGGTTTAATCCCGACTATATCTGAATTTTTTGCTTAAATTTACGTTTTCATCTTTATCAATGATGTTGAACTTTGTTTTTCTCTTTGTGAATTCTGTGCTCTTTTTATTATTTTTTTTTTATGAATAAAAAATCTTTTTAAAGACCCATGTTAAATTTTTAGGTGTCTTTACAACGAGCAGATATAAATGTAATTTTACGTGCAAAGAATATTACAGTTAAGGATGGTTATTCGGACGGAAGACCTCTCGTTGCTCGCAACGAGTATCTAGTTTTGTATATATTCTTATATTAATTACAATATATACCTAACTATAAATAATGTAATTCCAAACATTTTTATTAAAAGTTAAATCATTTATGTATCTAATAAAAACGTACATGTATATAGAAAGAGGCATAACTCAATTTTCTTTTTAAACTTAAAAAAATAGAAAATCGTTTTATTCCCCTTTTCAAACCATGAATAAAATTGATCAATGCAGCAGTGTTTGAACTGATGCAGCAGTCCCTGAGAAACTAAAGATCAATTTTTTTGGCCTAAGATGCCAATATCAAACATAATGACTGTAAAGTATGGCTATATATGAACATTATGTGTTTAGGTCACCTGAGTCACTCAGGTTTTTTGTCCGTCGTCATGCGTAGTTTGTCATTCATCAGTTGTAAACTTTTAATCATTTTCAGCATCTTCTCTTGAACCACTGAACCAATTTGAACAAATTCTGGCATATACTATCAATGGGTGAAGGGTTACAAAAATTTCATGTAAAGGTTCACTTCTATATAAATAGGGATCTGACCTATAGGGCGGGATTGGTTTTTTCGTTTACAAAAAGCTTGTCGACTTCCATTCAGGTTAATGACTTGAGGCTAAATGCATGTAATAAATTTTTTTCAAACATCTTTATTTCAGTAGTAGAGGTAGGAGGAACCTTTCATAGACATTGACTATGTAGCATGATTATGATGATATTGTCAACACATTCTGAGTTTGTTATCTCGAAATGTTTAATATAATTGATAATTTTCTTCAAGTTCTCATTGTACATAATGGAAACGTCTACAGTCTCAATTCTATTCTTGTTGTGTATTTATCTAACAACACATTTCCATGGATATAATAAAAAACATGCCATTAATGTATGCAAATTAAATAAATGGAATCCAAGGGAGTGCAGTAACTGATATGTAGCCCTACTGTTTCAAAACTATTACTCTCAAGTTAATTCTGAGTTTAGAACATTGACTCATTACAAAAGTACGTGTTTGTTCTACTAAATTAAATATATTAAGCTCAAATAATTCAAGCAATACTTAACATTTTAACCCAGACAAGCACTAGTAGTAAAGACAGAATAAAAGCAATGTGATTAAATTATAAGAAACATATACAATTGAAATCCATCGAAGCTCATTGCAGCCGAGAATACCTGTATCAAGTAGGTCCTATCGAATAACACAGAGTGAGTTATTTTTGTCCTCGAAGAAAGTGTGCTATACTGAGGTACAGTTCCGCTTGACTGTGTTTTAGGTACATTGGAATGTTACAATTTGCTCTCTCTAGTGTTTCTTATATCAAGAATGGACATACATAAAGGATAGATAATAGAAGGAAAATACACAAGCCTATTAAAAAAAATAAAATAGTCTTTGAAAAGGCGAGAATTTAAAACGTTAAAAAATGTGGTACCAGGTGGATTCGAACCCCCGACTTTAAAAAAATATTACCCACGGTGTGAATAGCCAACGCTTATATCAATTGAGCTATTCTGTATGGCAAGCCCTTTTACTATTTATTCGTAAAATAATTTTTTCTTTCAATAAGAGAGATATCTCTTTAGCTTAGAGAGATATCTCTTTAGCTTAGAGAGATATCTCTTTAACTAAAAGAGATATCTCTTTGACTAAGAGAGATATCTTTATAACCTAGAGAGATATCTCTATAAACAAAAGAGATATCTCTTTTTGCAAGAGAGATATCTCTTTTACTTAGAGAGATATCTTTTTAAGCTAGAGAGATATCTCTTAAAGTGAGAGAGATATCTCTTAAAGTTAGAGAGATATCTCTTTAACAACGTTAAAAGAGATATCTTTCTAAGTTAGAGAGATATCTCTTAAGATTTTCAAAAAGAGATATCTTTCTAAGTTAAAGAGATATCTCTCTTAATGAAAGAGATATCTCTTTTCAAGTTATCCTTAAAATGAAATAATTATTCCTCCCTTATAATACGAAAGCGAGGATAGACACCACATTGCAGGAAGTGTAATGTTTGATGATCATATATACGGTAGATCTCTGCTTCTGGAATAGATTCAGCATGCCCAATCCCAGAAAGAAGTATGTAGAAAGAAATGCTAAATCCCTTGTTTGAAACAACAAAAGGATAATGACTACTTTGTTGATAAACATGCTAAGAACTTTATATTCAGGAAAACGAAAGTAGGCTAGCAATAATCTCAACTGCGATGGACCGAATTTTCTCAGCTTTTGAAATAATCAGCTGTTTCTAATTTTAAACCTAGACAACACTGAATTACTTGTAATATTTATTTAAGTTATATTGTAAAATAGGTCAAATTTAAAGACTACTTTAATTAAAGACCTCGTCGAAATCAAGTTGGAGAAATTGGATGGGGGTCTATTCCGTTGCACAGTGAACATTTGCTGAATATTTTTATTGGGCGTAATTAATGTTGTTTTGTGGAAAAAAAGTCAGGATATTTGCTCCCAGCCAACCACCAGCAATTCTACAATTAGCCCCATTAGGTTCTGATACTCATGGTTTAATGCACAGGTGCTTGGGGACAGGACCCCCCCCCCCCCCCCCCCCCCCCCCCGTTGCAACGATTTCAAAAGGCGAAAGGGGGGGGGGGGTAGCAACTTCTCCAAAAAACATTAATGGCTCTCTGAATTATTTTTCATGATTTTTTAAAGCATTTGTTGATGTATAATGCACTATAAAAATTCACAATTGATGCAATAAGCTGTACATGTATATGTATCCAGAGATATATATGTCTCTGGTATCTGATGTATCCTCCACCCCCCACCCCCCCCCCCACCCCCCCCCCACCCACCCCCCGAAAAAATATAAATAACCTCTCTATTTATATCATTGGTATGTTTTATACATAGCTTATTAATGCATTAATTGTGAATTTTTATAGTGCATTATACATCGATCAACATATATGCTTAAAAAAATAAATCAAAAAATAACTCGGGAAGCCCAAAATTTTAGAGGGTTGGGGTGGGTTGTGTTCCTGTTCCCTTGAAGCACCTGTGGTTTTATTATGTACATTTTGTCTCTTGTCTTTTATACAATAAGCTGAACTCTGATTGATTGCAAAGATCAATAATATGTGCTAGTCATTATCCTTCAATAAATCGCACAAAAAATTAACAAATTTAAATAAATTCAGTTTAACTAAAATTAGATCTTTATTCCGCTCCAACAAGATTGCTACACATTGCGATCTAGTTGGGTCTAATTTTAATTTTTTCTGCTCTCACTAAAGGAAAGGGATCTAGACATTCTTTGATTTTGATGCAAATTCTATTGTATGAAATGGAAATAAAAATTATAAAAATGGATTGCCAAGTCATAATTGCAACACTTTTTTATGGAAAATCTATAGCTTGAACTTGTTTTTTTTTTTTTTTAGAAGTTTGAAAATTTGCCTTAGCAGAATAGAAATATTTTCCTTGTCATCTGAAATGTAGGAGAATATAGGTACCCCTTAATCTTCAGAATTTTTATGCCCCCACCATAAAATGGTCGGGGGGGGGAGGGGGGGGGATATAGTGTTACCCTGTTCCGTCATTCTGTCATCATCTCGGCAACAGTTGTACACATTCAACTCAAATTTGATATATGGATACGTCATAGGAATGTGCAGGTCAAGTTTGAATTTGGTCATGGTATTGACAGTTATCCCCCTTGAACTTGGAAAAGATTTAAAATTTCTCAATTTCTAATCATTATCTTGGCTACAAATGTGCAATTTACAATTTGCAATTTGAAATTTTGGCTGTCTGCGGGGGCATTTGTGGTGTTACCATACACATCTAGTTTGTAAAGTAAAATCCTTGCCCTTTGGTCTTTGTTTTCATTTCCCAGCAAAATTAATCTATCATGGTACATGTACATTCTCTGACAATTCCTTGGAATTTTTTTTTTATATTTTTGAAATCAAATATTTCTGAAATTAAGCAAAGTTTACAGTTCAGTGCAGTCATTTAGGGTACATACCAGTAATATTCCAAATCACTTTTCATTTAATTTTATTTAAATTCAAAAGATGTAAATAATTTTATGTCAGAAATTGGCTGTTTGGTATTGACAAGAAGCAGTTTCAGTGACTAGGCACAATTCATTGAGTATACCTTCCATAAAGTAACCATGACTGGGAGATTTTTTTTTTATCTCTGATATAGTGTAAAACAGGTCACTTCAAATAATTTGTGTGTTGCAGGTTGAGACATCTGAGTTGTGTCCCCTTCTTTGTCATAATGCCAGCTAGTGTAAAGCTGAGATTGATCAATGTACTCTAAGCTAACTTAGGACTGTGCTCTAGACCTGGTGTATTCCTAAGGGAACAGAGAGCCAACAGGTATTTATTCTTACTGTTTGCATGACTAAATATTAATAAAATATATTAATCATATCTTAATGAATTCCATCTGTTCAACAATCTTTGATTTACCTCATTACTTAAAAAAAAATGTTACACAGAGGAATTGTCCATTACAGAAAGACAACTATAGTTGTAAGGGTCCAATCACTATGAATAGATTTCATTGAACATTTATATGGGAATGGGATATAACTCAGTCAACAATATTAGTTTTCTTTATAATATCCTTAAGCTTTCAAATTTTATACATGTTTGGCCACAGAAGGAAGACACATGTAGTTTACGAGATCACACAAAATAAGTTTGTTTGTTTGTAGACCATTCTGCGTCATCACATTTATGGTGATGTGTTAAATACACATAAATAAAAACATGTATAACTTTAATTCACTCTGTCTTACAAATTAAAACCCTTCAATATTATATACAGAAGTAGTTGATGAAAGGTTGACACCTACATACACTGTAAATGAACTTAAAATTTAAGAAATACCAGGTACAAGTTCTAAGATTGAATTGTGTGTCTTTCAAGCTTGTTTACTTCCATTATGAATTAATAATTAAACCCTTAGTTTGGCCCTCTCTCACTTTCATATTTTTAGCTCACCTGAGCCGAAGGTTCAAGTGAGCTTTTCTGATCACATTTTGTCTGTAGTCCGTCTGTCTGTAAACTTTTCACATTTTCGACTTCTTCTCCAGAACCACTGGGCCAATTTCAACCAAACTTGCTACAAAGTATCCTTGGGTAAAGGGGATTCAAATTTTTTCAAATAAAGGGCCACGCCTTCTTCCAAGGGGAGATAATTATGAATTTGTGAAAAATTAATTACATCATTAAAAAATCTTCTTCTCATGAACCACTGTGCTTGAAAATATGAAACTTATGTGGAAGCATCCTCAGATAGTGTACATTTGTTCAAATCATGACCCCCGGGGGTTGGGTGGGGCCGCAATGGGCAATCAAAGTTTTACATAGGAATATATAGGAAAAATCTTTAAAAATCTTCTTCTCAAGAACAGCAAAGCCATGATTGGTCATATTTACATGGAAGCATCCTCAGATAGTGTACATTCAAGTTTGTTCAAATCTTGACCCCTGGGGTTGGGTGGGGACACAATGGGCGATCAAAGTTTTACATAGCAATACATAATAAATGTCTTTAAAAAAAAAAACTACTTCTTAAGAACAGCAAAGCCATGATTGGTCATATTTATATGGAAGCATTCTTAGATTAGTGTAGAATCAAGTTTGTTCAAACATGACCCCTGGGGGGTCAGGTGTGGCCACAATGGGTGATCAAAGTTTTACATAGGAATATGTAGGAAAAATCTTTAAAAATCTTCTACTCAAGAACAGCAAAGCCATGATTGGTCATATTTAAATGGAAGCATACTCAGGTAATGTAGATTCAAATTTGTTCAATTCATAACCCCCCCCCCCCCCCCCCAACCACTTTTATATTTAAACTTTTCAACCTTTCAAGACTAAACTGATTTCTGCTTTTTCCTAGCCATAGTGCTCAGGTGAGCGATGTGACCCCTGGGCCTCTTGTTTTTAATTTTATATTATCTATTCCTTTATTTGCTTGACATTGAATGATCAGTTACATTACTACATTTTGTTATATTTATTTTTGAAATAATAATTTCACAGGTGAATCACAAGAAGCAACTACCTAAACAAAGTTGAAAATCTGAGGGTGTCCTACCAAACCTATCCTGTCCTGTTTGAAGAATTCCAGGCCAAGAAAAGTGATGCACAGACTTCTACACTCTCTGCACATTTACTTGTTTTTAAATGTCTAAAATTGTTTGAAAAAGTTTAATTACTTTCTGGTACCGTGTATATGCATGTATCCACATTTCAACAATGACAAAGCAATTTATTCCCAAGTCAATAAAACAATGTATCAGCTAGTGTTTTTAATATCTTTATTTGAATTCAAGATAAAAAGGTTATTACATGTACATACCAATACTTGTTTTTTGTGTACTGGTAATACATGCTATGAAAAATTGTAATATAAAGTATAGTCGCCCTGATGCTTATACTTATGTGACTTTTTTTATTTAAGAGGTCTTCCCAAGTTAAAGTGACACTGTGACGGACAAACGGGAAAATTGACAACAGTAGAATTTTTGCATGACACATGCAAATTTTGTTCAGTTCTTGAAGATATTAGGTTTCAGAAAATTACAGGTTTCAGAACCTAAAAAATCTAATTTAATGGAGAAAAATAAGAGTAAAAAAAATCTTGGTATAACCCATCACAAAAATATTGCTTCATGTCTTCCTCTTTATTGTACGCATGCGCTGAAAAGTTGAAGAATTTACCATGGTTTCAATTCCATAGATATAAATGTCGGATGACTGAGAATTTTGAAACAATCTTCAAAAAAGATGATCATAACTTATTCCTTACTTCTGCTTGCCCGAATTCAATGTTGTTTACAAGTTTCACGCTAAAAATAAAGGACGCGTGACCTTGACATTGTTGACATTGACGATAAAAACAAAGCAATAGATACAACATTTGTTTTTCCGGCACTTATATTTTGCAGTTTTTTTTCTTGCTTTACAGTGCAGTTGAGTTGTCAAAACTTTGCTATATTCATATTTCACAGAAATCTTTTGTTTTGTGATACAATTTTCTTAAAAGAAACACATGGTTTTGACTCATTATGCAACTTTAAGTCAGTAAAATCTAAATCTGCAAAAATTCTATCATTAAGGATTCAAAAATACCTTCCAGTTATGGCTGAATTGTCATAATCTACCTGCATGTATACTATTATTGAACTATGCCTATATAATTCAATAACTGTGAACAAACTCCAACATTATACCCCCTATACATTTTTTTTTTCTGAAAATGCCAATATCAATTTTCTAAATGTGACCTTGAACTTGCCAAAATGATACTGGTTAAGAAAGAAAAGATGCATCTTCTATTCATCATAAATCTTTAAATAAAAGGGAGATATTTACTGTTTCTCCATTAAGACATTATGGACCTGACATGAGCAATTTTTTTTGCCAATGACCTTGAACTTGCCACAATATCATGGGTAAAGGTTATGATGTACTTTCAGCTTACAAATAATCTTTGAAGTTTCCAGTTTCAATACTTATCCATGAGGGAGTAATGAAATGAAAACAAATTTCACACATTTACTGCCAGTAATCTTGACATTGGATAAGGTCATGAAACACCATTTAGTCATAAGCAATCTTTGTGTCAAGTATCATTTGCAAATTATGCATTTGACAAAGGTAATACACTTTTTCTGCCAGTTACCTTGAACTTGCTTAAAAATGACCTTGATTTAAGATTAGTCATAACCGCAGGTCATGCTCAATATTTGCGATAAGTATGAGCCTCTAAATGTTCTCAATTACAAGATATAGTCAAACAGGAATTATAGATTTTTATAAATTTTTATTTTATAAAATCACCTCAAACTTCATCAAATAACCTTGGGTCAAGGCCATCACACATATATTCAATTTATGCATGAGGCACAAACTTCCAATGCTTCTTCAATAGGAAATCAGGGTTTGGGCTACAGTCAGCCTTTTCATTCAGCCCTCACTCAAAAAAGTGTAAGGTAAATATGAACAACATATAGAAAAGAAAATGAAAGAAAGGACAAAAAATTTACATTACTTATAGATGAATGAAAAATGAAACTTATACTTGTGTATTGGGAGCTAGAATTGAAAAAAAACAAAAATCTTAAGTTATAAACTTGACTGCCTTTAAATTGAATGTATTGTGTAAAAATATTATACATGTGAAATATTCTACCACTCTCTACCATTGGCCCATACATGTCTGAGAGAGGAACAAATGACAACTCTGCATAGGAGATTGATATCCTACAAGTTTAAATAAGGTCCACAGTATCAGTAAACATAATAAAAAAACTATACTAACATCACACGTAATTTTTTTTCTGTAGCCAGAAGATTAATAATAGGACAATAATTTCTTCTTGGGTTGCAGTTTTGTTGAAGTGTATACAGTGAATTGTTAAATTATGGTCACTTGACATAGGTGGAGTAAAACCTCTCTTATTGATAAATCTTGGATATTTCAGAGTTCCACAGATCCATATAGGGCATTCAGGTGGGTTCGATTTCTGGTGGCCAGATAGTTGAATTGGTAGAGCAAATGACTACTGATTCAGGGGGCCCTGACTTGAATCCTGGTCTGGTCCATACACCCATTGCTTATCTCTTTTCTGTCTATGCAAAGAACTTGACAATGCAGACTTTCCCTCAATGATAGAAGTGCTTGTCTCTGCAGACTGTACTTGTGACCTACACATACACAAGGAAAAATCTTTTAAGACTTTAAGAGAACATAATGTCTTTTTGAATTGATCTATTTCACGTTTCAATGTTGTTAACAGCATATTTCTAAGTTATAATAAAATAATACATACACATGTAAAAATTAACTCACACTTTTTCAGGTAATCCTATTGACTTGTTACAATCACTGGAATCTTGGACATCCTTTGCATTCAAAGACAAGTGTCACAGAAAGTGTGTTGAACATATCCTTGTTGCACTTCATATCTGAGACAATGACAGAAAAAATTTGTAGGGGATGTTTCATTAATCATTACATGTAACTGATCTTTTCAAATTAAATACAGTGGTCTGCATCTGCCCTAGAAAAACATGAAATCAAAAGGCCCATGGCCACAAAGATCACCTTAGTCACTATGACCATGTTGTTCTTTATAAGCAGATCCCCCCCCCCCCCATCTTCCGAAGTAAAACTTGATCGTTTTGCCTGTTCTAGCTGGCTCAACCCTAGCCCCTGGAAACATGAGGATCCCAGCTTCCTTAGAAATATTACTTATCTTTTTATTGTTCTTGAGAAGAGATTTTTAAAGATTTGTTTCCATATATATTCCTTTGTAAAACTTTAATTGCTCATAATGGCCCCACCATACCCCCCATGTCATAATTTGAACAAATTTAATTGAACGTACAATACACAACCTAATGCTTCCATGTAAATACAGTTGAACTTCAGTATCGAGAACACTGATATCTCGAATACCATGGATATGTCGAAGTCCCAATTGCTTATTGTTTAAGTAATATACCCTTGATATCTTGAATCCTCAGATATCTCAAAGTTTTTTCTTGGTCTAATCGAGTTTGAGTTAATGAGATTTTACTGTATGAACAATTATACCTTAGCTTGATTGAGAAGATTCTATAAAAAATTCCTACATATTCTAATGTAAAACTTGATCACCCATTGTTGCCCCATACTACCTTAGAGAGTCAATTAAGCTATGAATGATCGTGAATCTACACTATATAATAAAGCTTGCACATAAGTTTCAACTCACCTGGCCCAGTGGTTCTTGAGAAAGATTTATATTTATCAAATATGTCATAAAAGTTTCACTAATTATCTATTATCTCCTATTGAAAGAGAGTGGGATCTTTAATTTGAATATCTTTCATTTGATCCACAAATTTAGATCAGAATTCAAAGCTCAATTGAGCCTTCAGCACAGGAAAGCTAAATATGTTTCAAAATTAAGGGAACAATCATTTCATTCTAAGAAGGGGGGATAGAGGGCTATTTTTCAAGTCAGCTTATTTCTTTCCATACCAGTGAAGGACAAACTAACTATTTTCAAGATGATAAATACAGAAGATTATATATATATTTTTCTTCACTTATAACATTTTAACCCCCCCCCCTTACACAAACACACACTCAAGGGGGGGGGGGGGGGGGAGAAGGACAACTTATTTGTTTTCAACATTTTGAGGTTCAGATTATTTATTTTCAAAATCTGCAAGTCACTCCCCCCTTTCAGAATCAAATGGTCTACTCGCTTTCCACAGGCACTTGTTTCTGTAATACTTTTTTCAACCCATAGTATGATAGTATATTAATAACACAAGTTATCCAACTCGTTATTTGTAGATCTACTAAATTGTATCAGTCATCACGATGGGTTTTAAAATATATATATATTTTTTAATTTATATTGTTTACATTTCGGGAGCAAGCCCCTGTGATACGTTTACGATGTTTCATGATCGGCTAAGTTTCTTACTCTGAACTTCTTTCCATTAAATCAGTTGATCAAGCACTTGTAGAAGGACAGCTCCCTTTTTGTGTCGTATCTTGGGGTCATTGTTACACCTGCAAGTCAGTAATTTGCTCACAAATACATAAAACACCACATGTTCTACTTTCCCGTCTCTACTTTCGTTTTGATTTAATGCATTTCCGTGAATATAAAGCTTACTTCCGGTAAAGGGAGAAGTCATTAAAAATGCTTTTTAAATAAAAATAATGTAGAGAGATATCTCTTTACAGTAAAGAGATATCTCTTTTTGCTTGAGAGATATCTCTTTTGGACACTTTTGAAAGATATCTCTTTCACTTTGAGAGATATCTCTTAGGATAAACTTAGAGAGATATCTCTTCTCCTTTGAGAGATATCTCTTTAAGTTGGAAAGATATCTCTCAAAGTAAAAGAGATATCTTTCTAGATGAAAGAGATATCTCTCTAAGTGAAAGAGATATCTCTTTAACATTAAGAGATATCTCTCTTAACGAAAGAGATATCTCTCAAAGGAAAAGAGATATCTCTTTAAGTGGAAGAGATATCTCTCTAAGTGAAAGAGATATCTCTCTAAGTGAAAGAGATATCTCTTTCTTAGAGAGATATCTCTCTCTTAGAGAGATATCTCTTTAAGTTGAGAGATATCTCTTTAAATTGAGAGATATCTCTGTTTTTTAAGAGATATCTCTCTAAAATAAGAGATATCTCTGTAATTTTGAGTGAAAATTTATTTTACGAATAAATAGTAAAAGGGCTTGCCATAATTCTGACTTTCATAATACATTGTATAAATGTGAAACAGATTGTCAAAATCAGGTTTCCTTATTTTTTGTAGGTTTTTTGTGAATTTCGACCCTAGGGCAGGGGTGCCCCTAAAAAAATCCTATCTTAAATTTTTCCTTACATCCCAACCTATCGAAATATCACAAATTTATTTAGGGGCAGGCCTGCCCTGAAGGACTTCTAGGACAAAATTCATGCAAAAATCGACGCTTTAACGGACAAAATGCTGTTTTGGCCAACTTTGGAGGTTTATTCTAAAGTTTTAAATAATAAATTTTAGGTGCAAAATACAAATTTGAAAAATTTAGACATATGTACGGTAGAAAACAACTAATAAACAAGGATTTTTAAATGTCATTTTTTCGGGAATTTATTCTCTCCTATAGGTCAATTCTTTTGATATTGTGAATACATCCTTTCATGGTCCTTGCCCACCTGGAGCCTTAGGGGTAGGGCTAAAACCATCGAAATTAGTGCTATCTTTGAAAATATTCTTTTTTACTCCTGGACATCAAGCAGTCAAATTGTTGGCATGATTGAAATGAGCATTGAGCCCTCTATGAAAATCTGAAATTCATGACCCCAGGATCAGGGGTTCTGGAGTTAGGATCATATGGTGAAAGTGCATAAATTCAGGAAAATTCTTTTTCTCTCATCCTTTATATTCAGCAGATGAACTAGGTGCATGGTTATGATGAGTATGAGTACTACTTCCAAAATTGTGAAATTTGTGGCCCCAGTTTGAAGGGTTCTGCGGGAGGGGGGCTTTTGATTATATAGTGAAAGTGTATTCTTTCTTTGAAAATTTTCTCTGCTTCTGTGTTTTAAGCAAACAAACCAAGAATAGTTATGATGAGCAAGTGTCCCTCTTCCAAAACTATGACCGTTCACGGTAGCTCAGTCGGTAGAGCGCTCGCTCCGTGATCGGGAGGTCGTGAGTTCGAATCTCGGCCACGACAGACCAAAGTCGATAAAAAATAGGTAGCAACTGTTCCTTCGCCATGCGCTCGGCACTTTGGAGTGAAAGTTGCGGGTCTTTCGGATGAGACCTTAAAAACCGAGGCCCCGTGTCACGGCAGGCGTTGGCACGATAAAGATCCCTCACTGCTCAATGGCCCTGAGTGCCGAGTAAAGGTCAAAATTTGAAGCCCTTCACCGGTATATGGTGACGTCTCTATATGAGTGAAAAATTCTCGAATGGGACGTAAAACAACATACAATCAATCAATCAATCAATCCAAAACTATGAATTTCATGGCCCTTGGGTTCTGGTGTAAGGGTGGGGCTCTTTTGATTATATAGTGAAAATGCATCATTTCTCTGTAAATCTTCCCTGCTCCTGGATATTCAGCAGATAAACTAAGTGCATGGTTATGATGAGCAAATGTGTGTGTTTAAAGATTTTAGATTGTGAAATTTGATGCCCAAGGGTAAGGAACTCCTATAAATTTTCCCTGCTCCTGGATATTCAGCAGATAAACTAAGTGCATGGTTATGATGAGCAAATGTGTGTTTTTAAAGATTTTAGATTGTGAAATTTGATGCCCAAGGGTAAGGGACTCCTTGGGGGGTGGGGTGGGAAGGGGGCTGTGCTGATTACGTAGTGAAAATGCATTATTTCTTTGAAAATCTTCTCTGCTCTTGGACATCTAGGAGGCAAACAGATTATAGAGCTGTAATAAGCAAGGGTATATTTGCCTGATTTTTGAAATTCCCCTAATAAACATTTACTATTATAGTCAACTATAGTTAATATGTTGATACTTTGATTTCCTATGAAACGTTATTCTAAAATTTTTTGAATATTTAGAGCCTTAATATTTCTTAGTTACATACCAATGATGTAATTTTGGGAATATTTATGTGAATATAGTAATAATTCCTTTTAATATCAGAAAACCACATATGGGAATTTAAGAAAATAAAAAAAAACAATTTGAAATTCAAAGGTACTTTGATTCACTGAAATAAAAACTTTGATTCACTATAGAATATATATTTGATACTGCAGTAAATTATAGTTAAATAATTAAAGTATTTTTTGTTAGGGTCTGGAACACTTGGTCAAGTGATTTGGTGCTGGGCAGGGCTATATTAATTTGTATTCTACTGTGAGAGGTTATGCCTGTTTTCTATTCACCTATGATAATTAATCACTGTAAATAATGTAATTGAAAGGTCAATTTGAATGAGAGAATTATGCAAGAATTTTCATAATATTTTACAAAAAGTACTTTCTTAGTTTTTAATGGTCAGATAGACTTATAATTAATAGATATATACAAATGAGGCAAAAATATCTATGTACGTTAAATGTTCTTCAAAGACAAAGAGAGGACAGTGTGATAGCAAATGAGATTGGGTTTACTAATACAGTAAAACACTCTTATAACCAAGTGCCAGAGACAGATGATTTTGATTCGTATTAAATGTAATTCCTTATGTCAGTATCACAATACAGTTTAAAGTCACGGGGAATGAAAATCACTTCACTGTAAACGTCAATTCATTATAAGCGTGTTCGCTGTAAGCATGGTTTTACTGTATTGTGCAAGCACTATAGTTTTGTTTAGTCTGCATGGTGAAAGTGACAAATGGGGGCCAAGCACAGGCAAGTAAATAGATCTACTTTTAAGATTTGTTACTAGTACAACACTAATTCTTTTGATGATCCCTGATCATACTATTTCTCTTGCTTTTGGGCAGCATAGCTCTATCTATTAGTTTATTTTGTTTTATTTTATACTTCAATCTCTGGTTCCTTAATAGTGTTGAATTATACTCAGGTGACCATTAAGGCCCTTGGGCCTCTTTTTTAGATGCCATCATTGAACCTAATGATGGCAAGATGTCATTATTAGCTCTACTGGTCAGAGACCAGAAGAGCTTATGCGATATTAAGGTGTCCGTCATTCGTCTGTCTGTACATCTGTCTGTAAACAATTTTTCAAAACACTACAAAAGGTCAAGGTAAAAAATTTATGCTTTTTTTTTCTATGGAGGGTAATCGTGTTCAAAAATCCAGACTTGTAAGTTTGTAAATCCAAACTTGTAAGTTTGTAAATCCAAACTTGTAATCGTATCAGTTTCATAGTCTACATATGTAAGTAGGTAATTCCGATATCCTAGCATGTAGTTCCGAACATACAACCGTGTTGACTTTGAGTTTATACTATGAATGTATTTTTGATGTTGTGAACTTTGTTTTCCGGAATTTACATTTCTGCGCTCTGAATAAAACCCAAAGACAATTGACAAGTCTACAAATGTAAAGTCTACACGAATTTTGATTATGAGAAACTATGGAGGGGCATCAGTGCCACATTTTTCCCCTTTTTTATTCTAAGTTCTTCTTTTTCCAACTGAAATAAATTATTTAGATATTATTTCTTTTCTTTTTTTCTAACTTCCACTTTTATATTAATGTTTTCATTTGAATTTCTTATTTAATTTTAATTCTAACTTTTTGTTCATATATTCCAATTTTATTTTATCTTCTTAATTTTATTTTATTTGACGATGTGACATGAATCATTACCCGCTTATTCACGGCTTGCGCGGATCTAGAGGGGCTTCCGTTTTGAAGGTCTCAACCGAAAAATCATTCAATTTGACTTTCAATGCCGAAGGAATAGTCATTACCAACACATATGTTAAATGTCTTACATTTTGCTGGCCGGCATTAGGAACTTAGGACAAGCGAATTCTTTCCCTCCCATGGTCTACGAAGCTAGCGCCCAACCACTAGGCTACTGTGATCAGTGCCCCAGTTTATTAAGAACTAATGTAACTGCAATGATATCATATTAAAAAAAGACAACCACTCAGTAATTGCAGATTAATTCATATCAATGTTTATCGAAAGGAGGGGGGCTCCAAAAAATTGAGGATGAAAAAATAAATAAATAAACTGCCAAAACTCCTCCTTCATGGAAGGCGATGTGTAGGATATTTTTAACTTTTCAGTAACTTTTTTTTTTCAATGCAAGAATTTGCCAGAGTTTAATAATAATGCAAAATAAGGGTGGTGGGTGGTTGGGCGTACAGCCTGTAAATGAATTTTCATATTAAAACAGCTGCAAAAGATTATTCTCTGCACAAAAAAGTGCCCAACCTTTCACTCCCTTCTACTTCGGCCCTGAGATTTGTTACTGAAAATTTTTTTTCTCTGTCCTACTTTAAAAAAAAATGTGATGACAATATCAATTTAAAGATACCTGATATTTGTGTAGCATAAGTGGGCAATCAAAAATGGCAGTCATATTTATCATATTTGAAACATCTTGCACCAGGGCCATAAAACTTAGACGGGTTCACTTTTGATCACAGTCTCACGTTTACCAAAGGAATTAATAGTATGTATAGAATAGAGAGACTGAGATCAAAAATGAGCTCATCTAAGTTTTAGGGCTCCGAACCAGGTCCGTCAGGCCCGTAAGAAGCAAATTCAGTTGGGGGGGGGCACAGCCATACATTTGCAGTTGACAGTTGAGGGGGCACTATAGTTACCAAAAATTTCCTGACAAGCAAGTAATAAAAAGAAGAGGTCATCAGACGTTTTTATTGAGTGGGCACAGACATATACTATCTATGTTTACTATAGTAATCTATATATCCCCCCGGTTCCTAAGGCCATGACATAGGCAGCGAGTGGGGTGAGGGTGCCAGTATATACCATACCAATGAAAAAAAGGCAATTTCTGATTAATTGTGCCCCCTCAATAGTTTTTTGGTAAATACATAAGAAAATAAATAAGGCTAATTTATCGTTGTGCCCCCTCAACAGGAATGTCCCTTTTTTTTGGGGGGGGGGGGAGCTTATCAAGAAATTTTTGTTTTGTGTCCACTGCTCCACCCACACCCCCATCCAATGAAAATGCTTCCTATGGGCCTGAAAACGATAGAAAACACGCAAGAATGATATATGGTTTTTAAAATGAAAAAAAAAATGTTCCAGAGAAATGTTTCAACGTTTTGTAGATAGACTGTTCGCCAAGATCTCTGTGTACCTGTACATAAAAGGCCATAGCGCCCCTTTTCGTTTAAATTTTATTCGGATTTCTTAGTTTAACTCTGTAAGTTCTACTTTCTTAGACAAACTTTCGATTTTGCTTATAGCTGTTACCAAAAAAAGTATTAAGTTAGGTGAAGTGAAACATAATTGAAATTTTAAGATAGAATCAAAATACGAAAGGAATCAAAATTGCCATAATAAAATAAATAAAATAAAATAAAACTGGAAAATATAAACAAGAACAGGTGCGGATCCAGGATTTTTTTTCCAGGGGGAGGGTCCATCCCAGTTCAAAAAAAATCCAACCCAGAAATTTCTTGACAAGCAAAAAAAAAAAAAAGTAAACTCCTTTCCCAAGCATGAAAATCTATTTTCGCGCGCGCATGCGCACTTGTGTGTGTTGGGGGGAGGGTAGTCGTCAACTTAACACAGATCAGTGTTTTCTAGGGGGTCCAAGGTTACTTTTAGTTCGTTTAGTATAAACATTTAATAAGTCTGCAAATTTCAGGGGGAGGGGGGTCTGGACCCCCTTCTAGATCTGTGCCTTCAAGAAGTAAGAATTAAAATAAATTTTAAAAAAATGAAGAATTTAATTTGGAAAACAAAAAGATAAAAAAAAAAGAAAATAAGAACATTTAAAAAATAATTGTGGCACTGATGCCCCTCCATAGTTTCTCATTATCAAAATTCAATAAACATGTAGACTTTACATTTGCAGACTTGTCAATTGTCTTTGTGTTTTATTCAGAGCGCGGATATATAAACAAGTTTATAAAATCAAAAACACACACATTCGTAGTATAAATTCAAATTCAACACAGTTGTATATTCAGAACTGCATGCTAGGATGTCGGAATTACCTACTTACATGTACCTATGTAGACTATGACACTGATACGATTACAAGTTTGGATTTGCAAACTTAAAAGTCTGGATTTTTGAACACCATTACCCTCCATATTTTTCTGTGTGGAAAACTTAAGTTTCCAGATCATATCTCAAAAAGCATTCGAGCTTTTGCAGTTTTATATAACAACTCCCCATGGCCTAAAAAAGACTGCCAATGATTTTGAGTTTAGTAGGTCAAAAGTCAAGGTCAGAAATTCATACATTGCAAAAAATGGTTTCCAGGTTATAACTTTAGCTTTCATCAAACTTTTTCAATGAAAATTTATACTATAACTCTCAAAATCTACAAAAAAATATATTCCTATTTATTTTGAGGTCAAAAGGTCAAAGGTCAGGATCAAAAATTTATATATTCAACACTTTAGTTTCCAGATGATATCTCAAAATGTCTTTTAGCTTTTTGCAATGAAATTTTATATCATTACACCCAGTGCTGTAAAGAAGACCCCTATCGATCTTGAGGTCAAAAGGTCAAGGTCAGAAATTCATACATTTCTGAAATGGTTTCCTGATGATAGCTTTATTTTTCTTTGAGCTTTTGCAATGGATTTTTATGTCATAACCTATAATGCTTAAAGAAGACTAATTGATTTTGAGGTCAAAAGGTCAAGGTCAAAAATGCACGTCTTGCTCATAATGGTTTCCTGGTGATAATTTTAGTTCTCTTTGAGGTTTTGCAATGACATTTTATACTGTTAGTCACTATAGCTTAAAAAAAAACACCTATTGATTTTGAGGTCAAAAGGTCAAAGACCACAGTCAGAAATTCATATATTGCACACATGAACATAGTTTTTACATGATAAATTTAGTTCTTTGTTTTTTTGCAATGAAACTTAAGGTCATGAATTTCTTTAACTAAAAAAGACCATTATTGACTTTCAGGCCAAAAGCTGAAAGGTAATGGTCTACCTTTTTTTCATACCCCCTGCTTGAAAAGCGGGAGGTTTTTTAGTGATGGAGATGTTTGTGTCCTTCTGTCCATACATCAGTAACACTTTGGGGTACCAATCTCCTATCCCCAACTCCACCTATACCAGTTTATAAAATTTAATCAAACTCACAGAATCTTTATTACATAGTTCCATTGTGCACCTCCTATTTTGTGTTCTGATCGGACAGATATTTGAGGTTTCCCATAGCAAAAAATGGACTTTGCCATTACACTCATGTTGGGGGAATGTATATCATTTTGTGAGCTCAGTGCTCACAGTACTTCTAGTTTCTTTCTCCATCTGCATTTCTTTCAAATCTTCCACCCTTTCCTTTTTTCCTCAGGTGGGAGACACAAAATCCATGAATTGAATTGTTTATCTTATATTTTACCCCACTATCAATTTATTTATATATCTTAGTCAGCAAAATTTATAAATCAATTTAACAAAATTGTATATGATTAATTCTTTTAAACTTACAGCATTCAAGGAAGTTTTACTGTCTTATTGAGCTGAAAATTTTACAGGTCTGCTCTTTCTTTCTTTTTTTTATCAGTTTAAAGGAGAAGAACTTTAAGGTGATGGATAGCTTTCATCTGCTACAAATTAACTTGACAGAAATGCAACATTTTTCTAAATTTAAAGGAAGGAAAAAAATAACACTGATGACAGGCAGTGATAAATGATAGAGAGAGACAAGGGGTTTCTGTGGGTTATGCAATATCGTAGGCTTCTTAAAAGATAGCAGTCATTCTGAGGTTTGGCATAAATTACATCACTGTAAAGAACTTATTGGTACTACCCTTATTGCCAAAGAGGTTGAGGTTTAAATGATGTAACAAGATATATAATGCATTCATTACAAAGTACCCCTTGTATATAATTAAGGATTTAAAATGAATGACGTCAAGTCAATTAGAATTTACCTAATCAATCTTTTCAAATCTGAAGTGCTCTTGCATGTAAGAGATGTTTTAGCTGTGTTTGTTAGGTGTCCTCATATATAGTTTAAAAAATTGAGAAAATACCTTATAACAGATATATTTTTATGTAGTGCTAATTTTTACTAATTTTACATGTCTTATCAGTCCTTAAAATTTAAACACATAAATATTCAAAGTGGGTAATACCGTATATATATATATATATATATATATATATATATATATATATATATCAATGAGTTTTGTTTGTATCCTTTAACCACTTACACACACACACACAATGACAGGAAATCTCGGGGTATTACAGATCTAATATCAATGAGTTTTGTTTGTATCCTTTAAGGTAACCACTTACACACACACAATGACAGGAAATCTCGGGGTATTACAGATCTAATATCAATGAGTTTTGTTTGTATCCTTTAAGGTAACTACTTACACACATACATTGACAGGAAATCATGGGGTAGTACAGATCTAATATCAATGAGTTTTGTTTGTATCCTTTAAGGTAACTACTTACACACATACATTGACAGGAAATCATGGGGTAGTACAGATCTAATATCAATGAGTTTTGTTTGTATCCTTTAAGGTAACTACTTACACACATACATTGACAGGAAATCATGGGGTAGTACAGATCTAATATCAATGAGTTTTGTTTGTATCCTTTAAGGTAACTACTTACACACATACATTGACAGGAAATCATGGGGTAGTACAGATCTAATATCAATGAGTTTTGTTTGTATCCTTTAAGGTAACCACTTACACACATACATTGACAGGAAATCATGGGGTAGTACAGATCTAATATCAATGAGTTTTGTTTGTATCCTTTAAGGTAACTACTTACACACATACATTGACAGGAAATCATGGGGTAGTACAGATCTAATATCAATGAGTTTTGTTTGTATCCTTTAAGGTAATCACTTACACACACACTGACAAGAAATCTTGGGGTAGTACAGATCTAATATCAATGAGTTTTGTTTGTATCCTTTAAGGTAACCACTTACACACACACAATGACAGGAAATCTTGGGGTAGTACAGATCTAATATCAATGAGTTTTGTTTGTATCCTTTAAGGTAACCACTTACACACACACAATGACAGGAAATCATGGGGTATTACAGATCTAATATCAATGAGTTTTGTTTGTATCCATTAAGGTAACCACTTACACACATACATTGACAGGAAATCATGGGGTATTACAGATCTAATATCAATGAGTTGTGTTTGTATCCTTTAAGGTAACCACTTACACACATACATTGACAGGAAATCATGGGGTAGTACAGATCTAATATCAATGAGTTTTGTTTTTATCACTTTGCATTGACAGGATATCTTGGTGGTATTATAGCTCTTATATCTATGAGTTTGTATCCTTTAAGTTAACCACATACACATACTGATTTGATATCTCGGGCTAGTACAGTGTCTATATATTTCAATGTGTTTTGTTTGTGTTCTTTAAGGTAACCACTTACACACATTGACAGGACATCTTGGGGTAGTACGGTGTCTATATATCAATGAGTTTCGATTAGTCAGTGGAGGGGACCAGAAAAAAATCAACGTCTGGGACTACAAAGTAAGTGCAGACTAACAAAGTAACAATGGTATGTAGACTGTAATATTTTACCAAATTATCTGAGATTATTATTAAAATCAGATGTGCATAACACAGGATAGGTTCCAAAATTGGATTCCATAAATATACATTATATGTATTATAAATACTTGTGATTTTTCTCTCTGCAGAGTGGCAAATTATTGAATACAGTACATCGCAATCCAACTCGGTTACACAAGATGTTGGTCAGTGATACCAAACTAATTACAGCATCTCCAGAGACCCCAGGGACCCTTACTGTAATCAGTTACTGGTGATACTGTCATCAGCTACTGGTGATACTGTCATCAGCTACTGGTGATACTGTCATCAGCTACTGGTGATACTGACATCAGCTACAGGTGATACTGTCATCAGCTACTGGTGATACTGTCATCAGCTACAGGTGATACTGTCATCAGCTACTGGTGATACTGTCATCAGCTACTGGTGATACTGTCATCAGCTACAGATGATACTGTCATCAGCTAAAGGTGATACTGTCATCAGCTACAGATGATACTGTCATCAGCTAAAGGTGATACTGTCATCAGGTACAGTTGATAGTGGCATCAGCTACAAGTGATACTGAAATTAGCTACTGGTGACACTGTTATCAGCTACTGGTGATACTGTCATCAGCTACTGGTGATACTGTCATCAGCTACTGGTGATACTGTCATCAGTTACTGGTGATACCGTCATCAGCTACTGTGATACTGTCATCAGCTACTGGTGATACTGTCATCAGCTACAGGTGATACTGTCATCAGCTACTGGTGATACTGTCATCAGCACCTGGTGATACTGTCATCAGCTACAGGTGATAATGTCATCAGCTACTGGGGATATTGTCATCAGCTACAGATGATACTGTCATCAGCTACAGATGAAAGTGTCATCAGCTAAAGGTGATATTGTCATCAGGTACAGTTGATAGTGGCATCAGCTACAAGTGATACTGTAATTAGCTACTGGTGACACTGTTATCAGCTACTGGTGATACTGTCATCAGCTACTGGAGATACTGTCATCAGCTACTGTGATACTGTCATCAGCTACTAGTGATGCTGTCATCAGCTACAGATGATACTGTCATCAGCTACTAGTGATGCTGTCAGCAGCTACTAGTGATGCTGTCATCAGCTACAGGTGACGCTGTCATCAGGTGCAGATGATACTGTCATCAGCTAAAGGTGATACTGTCATCAGGTACAGGTGATAGTGGCATCAGCTACAGGTGATAGTGGCATTAGCTACTGGTGATACTGGCATCAGCTACTGGTGATACTGGCATCAGCTACTGGTGATAGTGGCATCAGCTACAGGTGATACTGTCATCAATCAGCTACTAGTGATATATACTGTTATACTTGCTGTCCTGGGATGTATTAGAGGTTTCAGAAAAATCTCTGAAGGTGTGAAGATTTTGGCCATTATCATATATACTGTGATAAAATCCTTTAATCAAAGATGGATAATGAAGTGCTAAGATTATCTTGTGTGATATATCTTTGATGCTAGATGTCAGTAATGTGAAGTATTAACACTATCTACTTGAACAACAAAATTTTATAAACATTTCAAAAGTTTTACCTTATTCCACTGTTGTGTAAATTTTTTGTTTCTATCATAATTGGTCGTTTAAAAATTTACTTATTATTTGTAGCAAGTGCTCTTTTTGTGAAATCCTGTTGTATGAAGTGGAATTTTTTCCCATTTATTAAGGTTTCTTTATGATGTCATTTGAATTAGGAAAAAGGCTCTGTTATCTATCCATAAGTGACTGTCTTTGTTATGAAATAGTCATAGTTGATATATATACCTCGGTGTATTTTTATGCCCCCAGATCAAAAGATCCCGGGGGTATATTGTTTTTGTCCTGTCTGTCTATTTGTCTGTTGTCAACTTTAACCTTGCCCATAACTTTTGATTGTTTGGAGCTATGACTTTCATATTTCACATGTGTATTCCTTGTGACAAGACCTTTCTTTGGGTACCATCATATTTGACCTTGACCTTGGAGTTTGACCCACTTTTGCAAAATTTTATGAGACTTTAACCTTGGTGATAACTTCTGAACAGTTGGTGCTTGGGGTTTCAAACTTCACATATGTATTCTTTGTGACAAGGCCTTCCTTTGGATACCAACAACTTTGACCTTTTGACCTTGTCATAGGAGTTTGACCTACTTTTGAAAAACTTTAACCTTGGCCATAACTTTTGAACAGTTGGTGCTTGGGGTTTCAAACTTCACATGTGTATTCCTTGTGACAAGACCTTTTTCTGGATATCAACCTCTTTGACCCTTTGACCTTGACCTAGCAGTTTGATCTACTTTTGAAAAACTTTAACCTTGGCCATAACTTTTGAACGGTTGGAGCTAGGGCTTTCATACTTCACATATGTAATCCTTGTGACATCACCTTCCTTTGGATACCAACCACTTTGACCCTTTGACCTTGACAAATGAGTTTGACCTACTTTTGAAAAACTTTAACCTTGGCCATAACTTTTGAATGGTTAAGGCTAGGGCTTTCATACTTCACATATGTAATCCTTGTGACAAGACCTTCCTTTGGATACCAACTACTTTGATCCTTTGACCTTGACATGGGAGTTTGACCTACTTTTGAAAAACTTTATCCTTGGCCATAGCTTTTGAATGGGTAATGCTAGGGCTTTCATACTTCACATATGTAATCCTTGTGACATCACCTTCCTTTGGATACCAACCACTTTGACCCTTTGACCTTGACAAATGAGTTTGACCTACTTTTGATAAACTTTAACCTTGGCCATAACTTTTGGATGGTTTGTGCTAGGGCTTTCATACTTCACATATGTAATCCTTGTGACAAGACCTTCCTTTGGATACCAACCACTTTGACCCTTTGACCTTGACATAGGAGTTTGACCTATTTTTGAAAAACTTAAACCTTGGCCATAACTTTTGAATGGTTGGTGCTAGGGCTTTCATACTTCACATATGTAATCCTTGTGATAAGACCTTCCTTTGGATACCAACAACTTTGACCTTGACCTTGATGTTTTACTTAATTCTAAACAAGAGGCCCATGGGCCACAACACTCACCTGAGTAACTTTGGCCCTGCTGTTCTTCACCAGACTTTCCCCCATGTAATACACCTATTGTGGTCCTATCCTATCCCAGGGGTCATGATTTTAACAATTTATAATCTACACTACCCCATGATATTTCCGTATAAGTTTCAGCTTTTCTGGCCCAGTGGTTCTTGAAAAGCAGATTTTTAAAGATTTTTCATATATATTTCAATGTAAAAAATGGATTCCCTATTGTGGCCCCACCCTACCCCGGGGGTCATGTTTTTAACAATTTAAAATCTACACTTAGAATCTACACTACCCCAAGATGCTTCCACATTAGTTTCAGCTTTTCTGGCCCAGTGGTTCTTGAGAAGAAGATTTTTAAAGATTTTTTCTATATATTTCAATGTAAAACTTAGATTCCCTATTGTGGCCCCGCCCTACCCCCGGGGGTCATGATTTTAACAATTTAGAATCTACATTACCCCAAGAAGCTTCCACATTACTTTCAGCTTTTCTGGCCCAGTGGTTCTTGAGAGGAAGATTTTTAAAGATTTTTTCTTTATATTTCAATGTAAAAATTGGATTCCCTATTGTGGCCCCGCCCTACCGCCAGGGGTCATGATTTTAACAATTTAGAATCTACACTACCCCAGGATGCTTCCACATAAGTTTCAGCTTTTCTGGCCCAGTGGTTCTTGAGAAGAAGATTTTTTAATGACCCCACCCTATTTTTGCCTTTTCTTGATTATCTCCCCTTGTAAGGAGGCTTGGCCCTTCATTTTAAGAATTTAACTTCCCCTTCACCCAAGGATGTTTTGTGCCAATTTTGGTTAAAATTGGCCAAGTGGTTCTTGAGAAGAAGTTGAAAATGTGAAAAGTTTACAGACGGACGGACGAACAGACAGACAGACAGACGGACGGACGACGGACAATGGGTGATCAGAAAAGCTCACTTGAGCTTTCAGCTCAGGTGAGCTAAAAACTTTAACCTTTGCCATAACTTTTGAACAGTTGCATCTAGGGCTTTCAAATTTCACAGGTATATTCCTTGAGACATGACCTTTCTTTGGGTACCAACATTTTTTATCTTTTGGCCTGGATTTTGACTTGCATTTGAGAAACTTTAACCTTCACCATAAGCTGCCATACGGGGTCATCAGTGTTTCACAAACACATCTTGTTATCCATACTGATAACAAAACTTTGTCCAAGAGTATTACATGATGATTCTATGTATATGATATTGTGAAAAGGAAATTGAAACTGCTCAATGACATATATTGTGAATTTTTAACCCCCATTCACTCTTTTTTTATTGTTCTTTATTTGTCATCCTCAATTGGACTGTCATGTATTTAACAAAGGATGTGTTAAATTAGCTGTGTATCAATAAGATGGGGAAATATTGTTCATGAAAAAACATTTTTGAGATAGAAACATAAGTCAATATTTTCGAGAAAAAAAAAAAACAGTTTGTGTTCATCTTGTAGAATGAACATAACTGTATTAACCCATGGGCATGGATGTTTAACTTGCATACACACAACACACTAACTCTGAAACACACTTTTACATACATTTGATATATTGCACACATGGCATGGTCTTCTACAAGCTGATGTATAAAAATATAAATCCATGATCTGATACTTGATAAATGTGTAATACTGCTAATAATGTCAAGGTGTTGATGTTAAAAAAAGGTTATTTTGGTGTTTTTGTGCCATGAACTTAGTACATTGATTTACATGTTAACCATTCCTCAATGTATTGGTGTCAGTTTCAAATTTCCTGTGACTGGCCTTGTAGAGATGGTGCATATGGACTCCATTCCAATAAAACCAAGTTATACTTTAAAGTTCAAAACAATATGAAGAGCCAGACACCATCTATTTTAAATATTCAGGAAGAGCTCCATCATATGTGCCAAATGTTGAAAGAGTCTTAATCTTCAAAGTGAAGTAATTATTATTGTAAATAATACATTCCTTCCATTTTAACCTGTTTATTCAGATCTGTGATATTTCAAATTTATTTACTTTTTATTTAATAAAGAATATTTTTATGCATTGCATTTTCTCATATTTTAAATTGTTGACAAGGTTTTCCACCCTCAAACTCAAATATTGTTGAATATATCCTTTTTTCCATCATTATTTATTTACAAGTTCTTGAGCAATGGCTATTGAATATATCTTTTTCACATCAGTGGTGCCTGCACTTGTACACTTACTGTTGAATACAATCTCCTTTCCATCATTAACTAAATGACCTCTGCGAAGTTGAGGAGAAATCATGGTATCCCCTTGTCTCTGGTGTCTGAGAATAAAATTTTTGGAGCAGATTTGTTAACAAAGTATCTACATCATGAGCTCAATGTAGACCAAACCTGCTTTGATGGTCACTGATCAGTGATGATTAGTACCAGACATGTTTTGGATGCTATATTTGACAGTGTCGGATTTAAGGGGGAAGGGGGGGTGCACCCGGTGCGCCCCCCCTAAAACTATCAAAGTGTAAATCATAGTTTCATTGAAAAAATCTAAAAATGTCTACTCCGTAGACCTCATTTTTACCCTACGAAATCTCTAGAATCCAGGAGCTTCCTGTGACTTCACCCCCTGGGCCCACACTAGGGCTTCGCCCTGGACCCACTGGGGGCCTCAAGGGGGCCTCCAGATCCCCTGCCTACTTTTTGCACTCCCCCTAACTTCAATTCCTGGATCCACGCCTGTTTGACCTATATTTTCTGGAGAGGTCAGGTTAAATTTTTGAAGCCCACTTCCAAGTTATTGTAAGCCTGACCAAGACTAAATTGTGTGTGTATTTGTGACTACATTTGTATGTTTCAGATGCTGCATCTGACCTACATTTTCCAGATGAATGGGGAGATCTTAGTTTTTTGTATGTTTCAGATGTTACATCTGACCTACATTTTCCAGACGAGTGGCCAGGTCTTAGTTTTTTGTATGTTTCAGATGCTACATCTGACATACATTTTCCAGATGAGTGGCCAGGTCTTAGTTTTTTGAGTAGGTCCATTTTCTAGATTCTTTTAACCATACCATGTAAAGACTAAATTTGAATTGCATGATTTATCTAGGCTTGCAGACTACCAGTGTTACTTTGGATGTTGTATTTTACAGGATTAACTTACCCAGAAATCCATTTCATTGATCAATCAAATGAGACGGCCTTGCTTTTAATATTGACCTTTTTTTTGGTTAGAATGTAAAACCTTTGTCACACCAGGGCTGCATCCTCACAGTAATCCCGCGGCATCCATGACAGGGGCATAACCTTTCACTTGCAGTCTTCATTAATAACAACATGAACACCCCCAGCTTCAAAACTATTTGGAGACCTTTTATCTTCTTCTTATCTAATGTTGATTGAATACAATATTTGAAGGTTTTTGTTCCTTTGTGGAATTTTTGCCTATTGCTTTATAAGCCTTGGGCCAAGTCCAGATAAAGACACTTTCATTAGTGTGTATGTATAATTACATCTAGATCAGAGAATTTAAAGCATATTAAAATTTTTGGAACAATCATTTTGAGAGGATTTCAACCTTGACAAAACCTGTGACCTTGACCTCCTTTATTATTATGACTTTACCCTTACATAATCCAGTGATTTTAACCCATTTTCTTCAAACATCCTGAAGGATTCCTTCAAATCAAAGAAACTAGATTGGGAAAAATACTTATAAAAAGTTGGGACTGTGGGAAAAATAAGTACTTGTACAAGATTACACTCTTCATATTATCAGCACTTGGTGTACTGAAATATGGATCCCAGCTTTCACGAAAGCGAAGGGATATTCAATCTCATTAGTCTCTCTGTCAAAAAAAAATTTAACTTTGATCTAAACTTTTAAATGAATAAAGATAGGGCTTTCATATTTCACATGTGCAATACCTGCGACAAAAGCTTCCTGCGACAAGACCTTCCAAATGTCCCATTATTTTTTACCTTGAAGTTTGACCTACTTTTCTGTCTTCAAAAATATTTACATTAGTAATACATATAACCACCTGTATTGAATGAGAGAAGATAGGGATTTTATATTAATGTGTATTTACCAGCTGTGACAAGATCTTTCCAGATATACTATAAACTTTGACCCCATGATCTTGACCTTGAAGTTTGATCTACTTTTTAAAAATTTAACATTGGTTACATCTTTTGAATGAGAAAAGATAGAACTTTCATATTTCACACCTGCATTACCTGTAACAAGACTTTTCTGAATATAATACATTTTAACCCCAGGACATTGATATTGAAGTCTGACCTACTTTTTCAAAAGTTCCATCTGTTAATGAGAGAAGATAGATCTTTCATATTTCACATGCACATCACCAGCGACAACACCTTTCAAGGATTACTGTCATTTTTTATCTCATGACCATGACCTTGAAGTTTGCCCTTTTTTTTCAAGACAAATTAACTTTTGTTGTAGCTTTGCACCTGAAGAGACAGGACTTTAACATTTTTTATGACATATGACAGGAACACTTCCATTATATGATTGACCTACTTTTCAAAAATTTTAATCTTCATGTTTGTTGACATGTGCATTACTTGTGACAAGACATTCACAAACTCCTAACATTTGCACCTGAACATATTGGTCCCAAAATATAAAACATTTTTCTTTGCATGATGGACAGACAAGCCAGCTAAGAGGGGTGGTCTCTATATTTACAAAACCACAATTCAGATCAGAATGAAATTTGGCACACATATAGCCACATAAATAGCATATGTTAATGTTTTGCTCCGTGTTTGTGACGTCACAATGTAAAAATGACGTCAATATGTAGGTGACTTGTGACAGAAAATCGTTGACTTATTCGTACTCGAGCATACGAACGGCTGTAAAGTTTAACGTGTATCTCGGAAATTTCTTTGCAGTAGAATATAATAATTTGTATAAGATTTATGAAGACAAAAGACTTTTCAAAAGTTCAATCATTAATTGGATTGGCTGTTTTAGTGAAGGCAGGGCACAGGCACTTGTTTGGGTAATAAATTTTTAACCCATAGTATAATAATAACACAAGGTATCCATCTCCGAATTACACGGAGTACCCCCCTCCCCCAGAATCGCACTCATTTACACTTTCAGAGGAAATACACTGACAAACTGTTTATACCAATGTTTTCTACGATAATTTATCTACACAACCATATATGGCATGCTTGTCTTTATTTTCTAATCCCGCACAGAGAATTTGATTGGCTAAAAATCTGTTTCTAAAATTACATCGGATAAACATCGTAATGTTTTCAGGGAAAATCAGACGTAAACAAGTTCTATTTACTCATGCAATATTTAAACACTGGAATTGAATTTTTAAACCCACTCATTTTTTAATTTTGTTCTCTGTGCGGGATTAGCACATACCATTTCATGGTTGAATTCGACTTTTCCACACGGCGAGCAGAGTTTTGACGCTGTTTAAGGAGACTAAAGAAAATAAAGACAAGCATGCCATATATGGTTGTGTAGATAAATTATCGTAGAAAACATAGGTATAAACAGTTTGTCAGTGTATTTCCTCTGAAAGTGTAAATGAGTGCGATTCTGGGGGAGGGGGGTACTCCGTGTAATTCGGAGTTGGATACCTTGTTATTTTTTTACTATGGGTTAAAAATTTATTACCGAAACAAGTGCCTGTGAGGCAGGGAGATGGTTAAAAATTATGTTTGTTCTGTTGCCCAGCGAAAGCAAGCCGGAAAAAAGATGTGTCCTTAGCTGAGCAATTTGTTTTGAAGGATCGCCAAGTTAATTTAGAAAAATAGTTGAATATCTTAATTATTAAATCCCTAAAATATCGTTTACTTTAGACTTTAAACATATGAGATATGAAGAAAAGAAGGCGCCCATACTTTTTCCACATTGGATAAACGACGCTCCCGAGACAGAGGAATCGGGTTGTGGTCGTCACCATGCTAATTCTGGGTAGGGATATCCTTATCCACCCATCCTATTGCCGAGATTTTTCCATTTCTGACAGTTGGTCTGTTCTTGTTATAAAAAAAACTTGCATGGTAAGAAATATAAGACTCGGAAAAATCTCATAACTTCTGTGAACAGCTAGACCGCTACGGAGCATGTCACGTGACCGCCTGGATCACGTGAATCGCGCATGTGCAGAACAACGGCAGATGTGCATTAAAATCGGAGAGGACGACTTTAAAAAATAATGAACACTGAAACCTCATTTTATTTCTTTTAAGGAAATAATTCAATTAGTTGGCGAACTTTTTGATCACCCCTCGTACTATAGTTTATAAATAATTAGTGGTAATTTATAATTATGTGCCAGGACAGAAATGACAGTTACAATATACCAGGATTTGTTCAAAATGTTACTGACCCCAACCAACAAGACCCAGAAAAGCAGGTGACCATGATGCTCTGAATTTGCTTGTTCCGTCTTCCCCTTGGCTTTTTAATTTTTTTTTCACCAGAAGTTACTTGAACAAAGCATTCTTGGATGAATAATATTATTTGTAATAAGCCTTTTTTTCAATGCGTAAAAAAATATGTTGATTTTTTGTATGAGTTAGGAGGGAAAGGGTATCATTTTGGAAAGTTACAATACCCAGACTTTTTTCAAACTACCCGGTAATTACCGGTATATTTTTCTAGTTTTTTTTTCCCATTTATTGTGAGGACAGTTATCTGATTTTTTTTCCTTTACATGGGCAGACATGAGAACAAGTGTTATGTGTATATATGTGTTATAAGAGCACTTATCAACGTTGACAGTTGCACAAAGCTTTCTCTCATTAGTAGAATTTGTAAAGTGTCAGAAAAAAGGTATGATGGATTTTTTTCAGTGTAAATGAATGATAAACTCTGTGACAAGGTTTCTTTGTCTGTTAAAACCACTGAAAAGTACAACTGAATTTTTTGTTTAAGAGAAGAAAAAAATACTCGGAAAGAGAAGGCAACTCAGAATGTGTGTTTAAAAAATTATACTAGAAAAAAAGTGAAAGTGCTTTTATTCAAGTTCACAAGTTTGCATTAATCTTTGAGTTATTTGAATATACAACAAAAATTGTAAAATTCATGGCCCCTGAGCACCCCCCCCCCCCCGGACCTGACTGGTTGGGCTAAAACATGGAGGGAAAGCATTCTTTGCAAATCTTCTTCTCTGATCTTTGGTATTTCACAGATAAACTAAGTGCATGGTTATGATGAGCAAGGCATCTCCTCCGTAATTGTGAAATTTGTAGCCCTAGTGTTAGGGGTTCAAGGGGGGGGGGGGAGGAGGGGTCTCTATTTATTATATAGTAAAAATGTATTAATGCTTTGAAAATCATCTCTGCTCCTTGGTATTAAGCAGATAAACTAAGTGCATGGTTATGATGAGCAAGGGTGCCTCTTCTAAAATTGTGAAATTTGTGGCCCTTGGGTTAGGGGTTCAGGAATTGGGGGAGGGTCTTTTGAGTATGTACAGAAAGTGCATTAATGCTTTGAAAATCTTTGCTTCTGGGTATTAAGCAAACAAACTAAGTGCATAGTTATGATGAGCAAGGGTGTCTCTTCAAAAATGGTGAATTTCATGTCCCCCTGGGTAAGGAGTGTTACTGTGGAGTTCTATTATAAAGTGGAAATGCATTAATTCTTAGGAAATCTTCAATATACAGTAGTTATGATAAGCAAGTGTTCTTCTTTCAACATTTTGAATTTCATGGCCCCTGGGTCAGAGGTTCTGGTGTTAGGGGGGGTGTGTTGAATTTATAGTTAAAATGCATTATTTCTTTTGAAAATCTTATCTGCTTCTGGGCATTTAAGAGGCAAATGTTGTCATAAGCAAGGGTATTTTTACCAATCTCTTTTAAATTCTGGACGATTTGGTCAAGAGTTCTGATGTTGGGCAGGGCTCTATTAATTTGCATTCTACTGAGAGAAGGTATCCCCCTTTGCTAGTCACTTATGATAATTAATCACTGTAAATAATGTAACAGAAAAGTCAATTGAATAAAAAAAATCTATAAGATTTTTTTTATAATATATAATACAAAAATACTTTCATATGTTTGGTTTTTTGTTTTGTTTTTTTTTTGGGGGGGGGGGGTCCAGTAGACTTGTAAATAAAAGATAAATAAAAATGAGAGAAAAATACCTTATCTTTGTACATTAAATGTTCTTCATAGGCCACGAAAGGCTAATGTGAGAGGGAATGAGGAGGGATATAATAACAGCTAATGCTAAAGCATGGTGAAGGTGACAAATGGGGACAAGTAAATAAATCTACTTTTAGATTTGTTAAAGACTAGTTATTTTATTGATCCCTGATCATCCTATTTCTCTTGCTTTTGGGCAACATAGCTTTATCTATCTGTTTTAGTTATACCTCTATGTATCCTGTACAGTGTTAAGTGTATTATACTTAAGTGACTGTTAAGGCCCTTGGGGCTTTTGTTTTTAAAAAGTGATCTTTATACATTTAAGAGCTAGGATTCATTATTAAATACTAAAAATAGTTTATTTTTATGTAGCGCCCTTTAACCCTCTAAACTTTTGAAGAAATACGCTGCATGCGCCTGAGATAAGCTTTGTTTTCTTGAATCGAGTTAAAACCCACTGAGTAGCAAGTCCAACCATCTCTCTCTCTCTCTCTCTCTCTCTGTGACTAAATTTCGATATTTAGCACCACATTACATGCCTTAACCGTGTAGCTTAGTCTTAAGCCTAGCTGCCAGTGACATTACAGTAGTAACAATCAATATATACACGCGCGACTCTCTGTCTGTTGTCTGTCGCTGTAGATGATCATTGGAGTCTTGGCAGCAGGTCTAATACCTTTCCTTTTCGTTACTTCTCTCTATCCCTGACATAACTTTGGCAGAAGAATTGCAACAAGCCGAAAGACATGCTGCTTGTGACCACTCTCTATTATTGGATGCAAGGTAATCTAAAGCAGGGAGCGGGTATCTGATTTTTGTCCATGGTTATTATTCTTATTCAAAATGCTTAATTTTAAAATATCTATGATTTCAAAGACAAATTGAGGCCCCAGTACCCTTCAAACCATAGTAAAAAGTCTTAGGAGAAATCCTTCCATACCTACATATGTAGAACAGTTTCCCGATTTTCACTTATATACAAAATGATTGAAGTCTGTTATACTCCTATTTAGCGTAATGGTTTGCTTCATTTCCATTTACGAAAGCCAGAGTGTGACCCGACGTGACCCTCGATAAGGGGGCGAATTTCAACGAGAGAGGAGTGCATTGTACTAAAAGCGTTAAACGAAAACAGGCGGCAAAGGCTCGAGTGTCACGATTGAAACTAATCACTCTGGATTTCTTATTTTTTAAATTAAACAGAGACCTTACTTTAAATTATTTCCTAGATCCTGGTTTTAATCAGGCCTAGAGAACACAAAACGGCTTTGTGATCTTTCTTATTCGTCTGTAACACAACACAGTGCTTTTTTCCCTCGGAAAACGGTATGGATTATATTTGCATTTCTATGTTGAAGGAAATCATTAATATTGTGTAAGCTGAGACACGATGTTGGAAGTTTGCTGGCCTCCTTATAGCACGGGTCTGTTGGTAGAACAGAGGAATGTGGGCTGGTAGCTTGACAGTGTCACCGATTGCAGGCAGATAAATTTATCAGTCTTACCGCCAGAAGTTAAGACGCACATGGTGTTTTGTAATCATAGGTAAGTCATTTACTGTCTCAAGTTTGAGAACGTATATGTATATATATATATATATATATATATATATATATATATATATATATATATATATATATATATATATATAATGTAATATTATATTTTTATCTTGAAATTAATTTGTGTTTCTTTAGAGGGTACACTTTAAGGGGAAATAGGGGTGTGCTGATATATATACCGGTATACCGCAATACACAAAAAATTGTACCGTATAGCGGTACACAAACAGTGTACCTGTATCACGATACATAACATTTTACAGCAATTTGTATTTCCCTTTATTTAACCTAATTTAATTGATTTTCTTTGTTTACTTTTGTTTTTTAATTGTGTTCAGGGCTTAATGCACATGTGGATTTGATGAAATCATCTACAACTTTTATCCTTTCACATAGTTTCTCAGAGCAAAGGCACACGAATGATATGAAAAAATATATATATATAATGTGAAATATCGTCATACGTATCATGATGCTGCTCAAAACTATCATGATATATCATGATACTCTTGTTTCGTCACACCCCTGAAAAAAAAATACATGTAACCTTAATAATGTATGCTGATTTGAAAATATTTCAAATACCGAAATGCTGCTTATACTGCGTCAATCCACCAGGAGGACAGGATACGCACTACCCTCCTTCAGTATAGACCACGAGCCTTTTTATTCCATAAATATAATACACTTTGTTATTATCTATATAAAAGGTCTGAAATAACTTAACACACATGAATTAACAAATTATATAAGTCAGTTCAGTCTAGGTATATGGGATTTTAGGCAGTTTTTGGATTATGAAGCTGTATACAAAATTTAATGTTCATCCTGTGAATATATTTGTCATAAGGCACCTTATGTATACTTTTAATAATAGCAATGGAGAAGTCCTAGGAAGTTTGATCCTGCGGGTTATGGCGTATACCCGTATGCATAGAGCAGGCTAAAGTTTCATCATCTTGAACATTTTTAACCTGGAATCTGATCCACATTAATCTGTTGCTATATGGGATTAAGGTTTTTATGTTGATTAGATTAAATGATAAATTTGTTTTTTGTTTTTTTTTTTTTGTTTTTTTGTTTTTTTTTTTTTTTTTTTGCAAAATATAATTCTTTCATTTGGGGGGAAGGGGACAAGGGGTTATCTGATATTAACAACTGAAAGCAATTTCTGGCAAGGTTTATAAAGTATATGTGTGCACAAGGAATGGCACATCAAATTGTATAATGTGTTATGTACACATGAATTCAATTCTACTTCAAACCATTTTCGTTTGAATTGCAACATGGCGACAGTTCAGGGTGAAGATAAAAATACTTGAATAGAACAGCTATATCCCCAAACCGCTCTAATTGGATTTTTCTCATTTTGTAAAAGGCAGTTGGAGTTGACATGATGTTTTATACAAAGAATAGAATGGGGGTATTTTTTCGCGTGACATCTGTAATAGGAGTCGTGAAATCTCCTACTAAGGCGACAAAGCAGACGAGAGGACGCGCTTGGCGGGAAGTCTCCAGACAAAACACTCAGATATCGACTGACACGAGAGAGAGAGAGAGAAAAGAGAGATAGAGAGATGCTGTTCTGTTGTGTTTTCTCAGTTTTAACCTGTTTTTACATTGCTGGATCTTGTTAAAATGTCGAAGCAATGTGTTTTATTAGGCCTGATAAACCAAACAAGACGTTGATGGTAAAGATAAACTGACAAAGTCCGGTGCACATGCAGTTTTTTTTTTTTTTTTTTTTTTTTTTTTGAAAGTTACTAGCAAACAGCCTCAGGTCGTCTCATACGTCTATCGTTATAGCATATAAATACACAATATTTCAGGAAACAGCATGCTTATAATCATGTAAAGATGGCAATCAATAGTCTAGTCCCCAAAACGATTAAATATTCAGCTATATTAAACCGATTGCAATAAATAATTCTATATCTTGATTAATTTGGGAGGTCTGGGGTTAAACAACAATGTACAGTTGTATTTCTTATTGGTGTATTTCGTTGGAATTACCAAATCGATTTGTTACACCGTACAGACATAGGAATCTGGGGGTATATATATATTGCAGAACAAACAGCCTGTCAGATGTCAGATTTTGTATATTTTTATTATCTTCAAACTATTTAAGATATTTATGTTTGAAACGGTTTAGTTAAAAACTACCACAGCCTAACCGGTGCGTGAATCCAGTGGCATGTGTTTGTGATATTTTATCTAGCGGCTTACCGTCTCATGCTTCACTCTTATTTTTCAGGTGCCAGGATTTTTTCGATTCCCGTTTCCAGACGGACATATAATGTGCACTGAAAATACAATGAAAAGTATATGGTCAAAGAAAATTGTGTAGAGATTTACTTTTTTCCAAATGCAATGGATTAGCAAACAAGATGCCTAAAAAGAAATCAAAAAGTTCGAGGGAGTCCTTCTTTGAGACTGTATGGGGACTTTCCAGACACGATCTTTTCCCTGGGTCTTAGTCTGAATGATGTTAAAAGTATTTTTACGCCGGATTTCGCTATGGAAGCTGTGCATCTTCTCTGTGGTTGTCGTGTTGGGTCTGAATGTGGCCCTCCATCGACGGTTTGTGAGACTGGAGGGGGATTCTTTATGGAACGGCAAAGACCCAAGAGGTTTAAAATTTAGTCCCTTAAGTCTCCATGGAACATTCGAAAACCGTCTTCGGAGGCTAATGGAGAAGTCTACAGAAAATGGACTAGATGTGGTAAAAATTCAAAACGAGGCACCAATGCCTGTGTCTTACTCGGAAAATCTCATCAAGTGCGAAGATTTTGTGGACATATTGAACAAGACTTACCTGGAATCTGGCTGGACAAAGGCTGTTTATAGAGGAAATTACAGAGGGCTACCAGTTGCTATCAAAACTGTGGATGTAAAAGGTCAGCATCTTAGGTCATGTGTGGCTAAAGGTCATCGTCATGGAGAATGTTACCATCGAGCTGCTCAGAAAATTGTCAAAGAGATTGTTGTATTGCAAGCTATTGCTCATGAAAACGTTATTAAGGTATGGTGTTAAAAACAAGGCTAATCTTGATTGATATATATATATATATATATATATATATATATATATATATATATATATATATATATATATATATATATATATATATATATATATATATATATATATATATACTGTAGATGTACATTTTTCCGCGTGGGATTAATTTAATCCTTACTCCTTACTTAGTACTTAAGTGAAATCAAGATGGCAATCCAAGAAATCCGCGGAATTTTCTACCCGCGGATTGACCAAAAATTGCGATTTTGCAGAATTATGACTCCATGGGAAAAAGTACTTTTACAGTGTGTGTGTGTGTGTGTGAGGGTGTGTGTGTGTGTGTGTGAAAAAGAGTAATAGATTAAATTAATAGGAAATTAATAGAGCATGGAAATATGAGAAAACATTTCTCAGTTTACATGTACAACTCCAAATTTGTTTTTTCATTGCTGAATTTCACTCAGGTATAACGCTATATATATTCCAATTTGGTAAAAATAATTTTAATTTCACTCAGGTTTAGTGCTTCATATACTTACCACCTGGAGAAATATTTTAAAAAATATATTATACTCATGTATTAAATATATACCAAGGGAATGACAAAGAATTGTTATAATTCGACATCTACATGCATGTAAATGCAGAGTATAGATTCTTCATGTAGTAGACTAGTCCTATTTGACACTGGTAGAAAACAAGCTCGGGGTAAAATGCTGACTGGATAATAATAAATAAAAACGCTAGAATCTATCACCTTGACATCCAGACAAACTTTTAATGTGTTATCTATGTACTGAACACTTCACTTTTGTACAGCAAAAACTGTGCATGTTTGCTAACCTATTCTAAACGTCACACACAATCAAACATGATTTCTGACGCTTGTCAAGACTAATCGGTCAACTTTAGGAAAATTCACGACAGTACACGAAAGCACCTGCTGTATGTATAGAGTTGACTAACGTTCCTTGAATTACCAATTAAAATTGACGTTCATATAAATCCTGACATTTGTCTTGGTAAGCCGAGGGTGTATCAACATTTTGCTCTTCATAATGCTTCGTGAACATGTTTGCTGGTGTGTAGAGATACTAACCAAGCCGTCAGCAATAACCCCGCTTTTTAAAATTCAATTGTTTTATCATTAGAACTGTTGTTGAACTAAACACATAACGTATGCAATGAACTTTTTAAAGTAATGATAATAAAATAGACATAGAGAAATTGACAGAGCTCTGCGTCACTAGAGAGTAGATACGTACATGTATATATGATATTATTTAATGTTATTATTAATGTCTCTGATATCATGTATACATTGTAAATTTAATCAGTGGGGATGAATACATCTGATAACTATTTTGTTTATACCTTGATTCAGTACATTCAGAACTTACCTAATAAACCCAGAGATATCCGACTAGTATGAGAAATTCGTGAAGTCTTAATCGTTTTGTTTGTTTATTTGTTTGTTGTTTAACGTCCCTCTCGAGAATTTTTCACTCATATGGAGACGCCACCACTTGCCGGTGGAGAAGCTACAAATTTTGACCTATACTCGGCACTAAGGGCAGTTGAGCAGTGAGGGATCTTTTTCGTGCCAGCACCTACTGCGACACGGGACCTCGGTTTATACGGTCTCATCCGAAGGACCGGTCTCCACGTCCCACAGCGGAATTCGAACCCGCGACGTAAGGATCGACTCTTTACTCCGCGACTCTAGAGCGAACGCTCTAACCACTGCGCCACGCGGGCGACGTGAAGTCTTTATCGTAGCTAGGATGTAAAGCAGCATTCATAAATGGTATATTACAAGCAGTTGCTTTTGAGACGATGATTTCAATCTTTTAAAAAAATGCTAATATTATATGAAACACAAACTGATCGTCTCATACAGAATCAGTTAAATGAGGAGTAATTTGTGGAGTAAAATTTTAGGGTGTTAGGATTCTGTGTACCAGGCACCATTAAATGAGGAGTAATTTGTGGTGTTAATTTTCAGGGTGTTGGGATTCTGTGTTCCAGGCACCATTAAATGTGGAGTAATTTGTGGTGTTAATTTTTAGGGTGTTGGGATTCTGTGTACCAGGTACCATTAATTGAGGAGTAATTTGTGGTGTTAATTTTTAGGGTGTTAGGATTCTGTGTACCAGGCACCATTAATTGAGGAGTAATTTGTGGTGTTAATTTTTAGGGTGTTAGGATTCTGTGTACCAGGCACCATTAAATGAGGAGTAATTTGTGGTGTTAATTTTTAGGGTGTTAGGATTCTGTGTTTCAGGCACCATTAAATGTGGAGTAATTTGTGGTGTTAATTTTTAGGGCGTTGGGATTCTATGTACCAGGCACCATTGAATGAGGAGTAATTTTTGGAGTTAATGTTTATGTGTTAGTATTCTGTGTACCCGGCACCATTGAATGAGGAGTAATTTATAGAGTTAATTTTTAGGTGTTAGGATTCTGTGTACCAGGCACCAGTAGCAACATTCAGGGAGTTGCCATGGTAACAGAGCTTGGTGACAGTGTGGACTTGATCAAACTCCTACAGATGTCGTGGGAGGACCGCTTCAGAGTAAGATATCCTAAGATTAAGAATCGTTATTATTAATAGATGAAATAAGGCCTCACTTAAGATATTTATAAAGTTACATGGTATAAGTATAGCATGTCAAACGTTGCAATAAATTTCAATCTTTTCCATATGTAATTGTATATTTTTCCATATGCATTGTATAGTTTTCCATGTGTATTGTATAATATTTATTCTATAATTTTTCATTTGTGTTGTATAATTTTCATTTGAATTTTATAATTTTCCATTTGAATTGTATAATTTTCCATTTGTATTGTATAATTTTCCTTTTAATATTTTCTTTAATTTTCCATTTGTTTTGTATTATTTTCCATTTGTATTCTTTGATTTTCCATTTGTATTGTATTTTTCCTATCAAAAATATTATACAATGTCATTGAAAAATTATAGAATACAAATGGAAAATCATAGAAATGGAAAATTATAAAATTTGAGTTGAAAATTATCAAATACAAATATAAAATTGTACATTACAAAAGAAAAATATTCCAATACAAATGAAAAATTATACAATTTAAATGGAAAATTATACAAAACAAATGGAAAATTATATAATACAAATGAAAAAATATAGAATGCAAATGGAAAGTTATACAATATAAATAGAAAATTATACAAAACTTAAGAAATATATATAGGATCTCCCATGATTTGTAGTTGGATATGATTTTTATCCAACTCGTTGTGTGTTTTTTATCCCCGAGCCTTGGCGAGGGGATAAAAACACACAACGAGTTGGATAAAAGTCATATCCAACTACAAATCATGGGAGATTCTTTTTATCCCTTGTTTAATACTTCACAACCAATGTTTTACACTGTTTTATATAGGACTCCACTTTATTTTACTTCATCACGCTAACGCAAAAACCATTGTGACGTCACAACTGCACTTAACGAGGTTGGATCCTGATATTTAAAGTCTTAAACTATTTTTGTCAAGTATATTTTTAGTTTCTACACACATAGCTTAATTAAAAATCAAAACAAAAAATGGGGGTCAATATGCTTCTTTTGGCGCTACAGTACATTTAATATGACCTTTTTGCACTGAAATTTGTGTCTTAATCAAAAATCACCTCTTCGACGTTTTTCCCTCCTATGTTTTTATCCAAATAAAGCATGGGACAAAATAAACTATTAGTTTATTTAAAAAAAAGACACATTGAAATTGTGACTAAGAAAAAGTTGCAAATTGCTCCGCATAATCAATTATTTGACCTTTCTGCACTCACAAAATGTGATTTTTCTGGCATTAGAAATTTAACAAGCAAAAAAATTATTTTAAAGTCTTAAACTTTTGCTGAATTTAAGCAGATTGATCAAAGTTATCTTATATATTCAGAAAAGAAAAACGAAAGTGGGGGTCTATGATGTAAATTTTTAGATATTACTAAAAAAGTGTTAATTTTATGTTAAAATTGGCTCAATTTTTTCCTGGACTTTCAGAATATATTTACTATATTTGTCACAATATAATAAAAGAATTCATGAGAAATAACTTAATAGATATTTCAGAACCAGAATAAAACATTTCACTGCAAAAAACAGCTCGGTGTGCAACCAGCATGGAAAAATAGGAATTTAAACTTAACAGTACTGTATATACTTCAAAAGGGAAAAATTGATCATTTCTTCTAAAAAACCTTCCGCCACAAAATATAGTTCCTAGCTTAATCCTATTTGAATGGAATTTAATCGCGGTTTTTTCATTGGATATAGTTTAATTTGCATTGTAGAATCCAGATTTAATGTTAGAACTTAAAAATGATACAGAATTTTAGAAATAAAGCTCCAGACCAAAATCTGCTCAAAGGTTCAGGATCGAACCTCCTTAACTGTGGATTATGAAAAATTTATCCAATGAGTCATATCCACGGAATAAAGGGGTAAACATGGGATAAAAATGTATACGTATGTACTGCTATATATCTACATTTCCAAATATTTTTCCTTAGGATTCTTCGCAAATTAGAAAAAGTTCACGTTCTCATGAACTACCATGGGATGAGTAAGAATATTTTCATTTTGACGTAATTGAAGTCAAAAAATAGTGCAAACTTTTTTTTCAAAAATGATCAGTGAAGGACAAAAATATGTGGCAAGTCATCAGAAAAATAATGTAGATATAAGATATGAATTTAATTTTTGAGAACTCATGAGGTACATGAACTACAACGCTTTACACCTGCATATTTATCATGAGGCGCTAACGCGCCTCATAAAAATATGCCGGCGTAAAGCGTCCTAGTTCATGTCCTCATAAATTTTCAAAAAATTTCTTTTGTGAGGGAAGAATAGTAAACAATAATTCACAAGTGCATTAAAATTGACAGTTTTTCAAATTACAATTTAATAAGTTTCAACCTAATGAAAATCAGATCCTACACAAGGCTATAGGGATCAAGGGATCTGATTTTAATCGGATCGAAACTTATTGATCTGCAAAACAGTCAAATTAACTGTACACGTGATTGAATAAGTATTTTTGGTAATTATTCTTTGTGTGAATATAAAAAAAAGACCATGTGTACTGAATCCTGAGTTCAGCGGATGGCATAAATAAAAATTGTCTTAAAAAATAAAAGACAAATATTACTGACCCTCCCCCCTCCCCTAAATATCATTTTCAACACTTAATCGACTTTTATAGTTTACATGCTTTTTAGTTCTTAAATAAGTTTATTTGCTGTAATGTTTGTATAGACATCTATACTTCACAGAATATTAAGACTGGTGTATCGCCCCATTCGTATGTCCAGACATGTAGGTACTATCTGAATTAACGGATGATTAGGGAGAAAATTAGGGAAATACTGTTAAAGTTCACAACCCCCGACACAGACAGGAAGACTGAGATATATATATCAACACAAAGGAATTAGAAGTGCTGAAATCTATTACATCTTGTGTAAATGTTATTGCAGAAGCTAATCAGAATAGATGAGGGCAGGTGAACAAAATCCCACACACATCCTTCTCCATTATCTTCTCGGTAAATCCTTGGGAATAGTTCCAATTGAAATATCTACGAGGAACACAGGGTTTGTACCCAAGTTTGTTCCCAATGTCCACAGTTGCATGCTCGAAATTTGTCACCGCAACTCAATTTTATATCATTGTAAATTCATATTGTATGATTTTGAGGTGCCCAAAATATTAGAATTATTATTATTAATTATTATATATATTTCTAGGAGAGTAGGTAAGATTAAGGTTCCCATACCAATATTGTGTTTTCTCCGACCAAGATCATATCTATTGGAATTTCCTGGAGTGCTGTCCAATAAAATAAGTTTGTTAAAGGGAATCCTGGTTCTTGCTAATTCATAGATTTATGATAAACTGAAAAACTGTTTAAGGAAGTTCTAAGCACTGCTCACCAAAGAGTTACAAAAGTAGTTGCATGCAGTTAGAGCGATCTGACCTTAATGGTATAAAATGAAATAAACAGAAATCTACTTTAATTGACTCAATTTGAAATACTAGTAGATTAAAGTATTCTTAAATTTCATTAGACCAAAATAAATAATTGAAACATTTGTCAGTGAATTTTCTTCACTAATACTCCATTGTCTTTGAAAATTATGGCTGTTACCATATGTTGAAAATGAACTAGATAAACTCGATCATCATCGGAAACCCACGGTCGGTCTCGCTTCTCTTACTTAAGGTTTACGATGATGAAACTCATGATGTTCACCTCTATATGATTTAATTTTTGTAAGTAAAAAAAAAATAATAAAAACATGTTTAGTGGATCAAGGTTCTGCCCACAATGTCCTGATTTACAGCTGAAACAAGCTAAAAATAAAGCCCGGGCTGTCTTATGTTAGCTCCACCCACAACGTTTCTGATGGGCTGGTATCAAAGTTGGATCTTGTACCATGAAAATATTATCTACTTCTTAGGAGGATTGAAGGGGGGGGGGTGTTAGCAAATACAAGTGAAATTTAGGGAATAAGCGATTTATTTATAGAATAATCAATATTACATAGTGAAAAATCAGTAGGGGAAAAATAAACCTGAGTATGAAAATTCTATACTTTTAGCGATATAGGAAACACGCCTACAGAAAACACTTTACAGACAGCTAAATTAAATAAAAGTCACAAGAAACAAGGAATTTTTTTAACTTCCACAGTATCAGTACTCATGAACGATCGGAAATCATCCTCTTTCGTTTTTAAAGAGGAAAAAAAATGTCGCCAAAGAGCTAAACGACAATGGATGTTAGTTTTCATTAAAAGGAGGTTATATTTCTCACCCGTTTCAGTGTTTGTTTACATTTTTGCAAGAAAGTGAGGTAAAGGCAACAAAAATAGCAATAAAGTATTGATTAGAATTTTTAGATAGATTCGATTGTAGTTGTGAATGCGGGATTTTTTTTCTCTTTTTTTTTTAAATTTAATATGATACACAGCAAATACACACAGCAATATAAACGAAAATGAAGAGAAGGTAAGTATGGAAAAAAGGTATCTGGTCACAGTTTTTAATCTCTTTCCCTCCTCTGAAGGAGGGGTTTAAACCCGAGACTTGAGACATGGAGAAGTGTATCTGGGTAAAAGTTTGGTTATATGGATTGAATGCTCCTGTCAGCCTATAGTTTTTCTGTGTGATCACAATCTGACTTTGTTCACAGATTTCCTTTGATGTTTCTTCCATCATTGAATGGATGGCCTCCAGTAATTACGGCAGCCTCGCTATGAATGACTTCCGGCGACAGCAGTTTGTTCTTGTGGATGGTTCTCTTAAGCTATCCGACGTTGATGACGTAGGGTTTGGAGATCCCGGCTGTGTCAAGGATGATAACTGTACAATACACTTTTCTAGCTCTAACTTCACACAAAAGTGAGCTAGTTTTTAATTAAAATTTAAAGTATGTGTACAACAATTAATCGTATGCATGTCTATAAAGGTACAAGCCCCCCCCCCCCCCCCATTTTTTTTTTTTGCTATTCTTGCATTAAGATAAAACTCACTTGGATTCGTAAAAATAAAGAATGGAAGTTACTTGTACTCTGCCAATTCAGTTCAATTTTAAATGAAAATGCAACATTTATTTTAGACTTCTGCTACAAAATAAATACAAATTTTATGTAAAATAGAATAGTATTATAGGCGATTAAAATTTGTATATTGAGAAATTCAAACTTTGAACTGCTGAAACATCAAAAATGTAAATTTTAAATTTTAGAGAAAAAAATATGAATGGACGATTTTAATAACATGTTAACTTTGTTATTTAAAAAAAAATGAGAGGTGAAAAAAATCCTTTAAGAGTTTTATGTTTACAAATGCACGCACATGTATTTCTTTGTTTGACACCATGCCACAAAATGATAAAACTGTAGACAGGGGTAATTTATTAAATGTGATAAAATAGAATTATATTCTTGATACTTCAGCATCTTCTTGACGCTTATAATTGTAGAATTCTTTTGGTCTTTGATTATATTACAGTTAAAGTACCAAAGGAGTCGACAATATCTTTAATTTTAACTCAAATGCTAGCTACCAAAGTACATAAATTATAAAGCTGACATAAAGGGGAATACTAGGGCTTAAAACATCGAAAGATTTAATCTATTAAATATTTTAGACTTATGTATCCAAGAGCTCATTTTTTTTCTCTAGAATTCCATGTAAAGAAGGCACTTGTTTAAATTACAATGAGAAGAAAAATCTATACAATGGAGGCCGCCATTTTACGACGTTTCTATTACCACATGGTGCTCCAGAATCCCTGCGCCCTCTGGTGGACAAAGTCGTGGAGGGTTACAACAATCTTACATTGAATTCTCATCAAATAGTTCAACTGATGAAAAAAATTAAAAGTCTCTACGTATCTGGAAAATATTTAAAGAGACATAAACAACAATTTTCCAAAGGTAATTTAACTTTGTTTTAAAGGGGCATGGACACAGTGTTGAAATTTATATCTATCAGAAGTATTGGTAGAATTCTACGTCTTGCATGTTGCGAGAGCGTTTCAGACTGTTATTTTTAAAAAGAGTGTTTAAAAACTTCTTTTATCTGAATTTATAAAAACTACAAATTTTGGGCGTGGTTGAGTGACATAATATAACCTTTCATTTTCAAGAACTAAATTTAAGAAAGCGAGAAATGTGTGGTGTATAAAAGATATTAATCAAGAAAAGTCAGAATAGAAATGATGGAAAGCAAAACCAACCCATCAGAGTTGTATGTTATTGTTCATTAATGTTTGTAGTGTTAGCAATTCGAATTCCCCACATAAAACAGAGCTCGTTCCCATGTTTACAAACACAGTCAGGTGTATAGTGTTAGGTTATGATCAATACCGTTTTGATTGAATATTATGAATTTTCAATTGACCTATAGGAGAGAACAATTTCCTGGAAAAAGTCACATTTCAAAATTATTGTTCATTAGGCATTTTCTACCGTATATATGTCTAAATTTTCAAATTTGTATTTTGAACATAAAATTTAATATTTGCAATTTTAATATTAACCATCAAAATTGACCAAAACATTTTCCCTGTTAAGCACCGATTTTTGCATACATTTGGCTTAGAAGTCCTTCAGGGCAGGCCTGCTCTAAATATAATTATGATATTTTTATAGGATGGGATGTAAGGAATAATTTAAAATAAGATTTTATAAGGGGCATCCCTGGCCTGGGGTCGAAAATCACAAAGCCTGCAAAGAGTAAGGAAACCTGTTTTTGACATTTACACCGACTCATTATATAGTCAGAATAGCTCAGAAAGTTAGACCGCTGGCTGTTGAAAACGATATTATTTTTAGCTCTACTGGTCGGAGACTAGAAGAGCTTACGCATTGGCAAGGTATCCGTCCACAAGTACGTGGTAAAAATAAGTAGGAGGTGCCCCGTATACGAAACAAGTGCCTGTGTATCCGTCCGTCCATTTGTCTGTCCGTTTTTTTTTTTGGGGGGGGGGGGGGAGGTTGTTTGTTTAACGTCCCTTCTTGAGAATTTTTCACTCATATGGAGACGCCACCACTTGCCGTTGGAGAGCTGCAATTTTTAACTTATGCTTGGCACTCAGGGCCAATGAACAGTGAGGGATCTTTTTCGTGCCAGCACTTACTGCGACACAGGACCTCGGTTTATACGGTCTCATCCGATGGACCAGTATCAACGTCCCACAGTGGGATTCGAACCCGCGACGTAAGGATCAACCCTTACTCCGCGACTCTAGAGCAGACGCTCTACCACTGCGCCACGCGGGCGACAGTAAATATTTCAAAACGCTACTACTCCTACAGTTTTGGTTCAATTTCAATAAGACTTGGTATACAATTAGACTTTACTAGGATACAAAATTTTGTTTAAAGGTTTTTTTTGATTTCGACATAAGATGTTACTGTGGTTACTGAATTTTTTTCAAAACATTACTCCTCCTACAGTTTTAGTCCAATTTCAATGCGACTTGGTACACAACAATTCTATTATACCAGTTCGTGTTTTCGACAAACGATGTTGTCATGGTTACTAAAAATAGAAATTTCTTTGAAATTCTTTCAAAACGCTACTCCTTCTACAATGTTGGTCCAATTTAAGAAAAACTTGGTACTCTAGTAGACTAATACTAAGATATATAAATCTTTTTATAGATTTTTGATTTCGACAGACGATATTGCCATGGTTAGTAAAAAGTAGAAATTTCCTCGAATAAAACGCTACTCTTCTTACAGTTTTGGTCTAATTTAGACTTTTTACACAAATAGGCTATACTAAGATGTATCTTTCTTTATCATAAGTACACACCAGTAGAGCTAGTCTCGTCAGAGACTTCTAGTCTAGAGTCGTGTTTCGATTCCACCTAGCACCACAGTTTCACATTTTTAAACTTTCCAAACACTGTTTAATTTTATAGGGATTTGTGCATTTTTCTTCTATTATCTATCTTAAATGCATGTTTATTTTTGATATAAGAGACATTAAAAGACTTCTGTGTGATTAAACTGCAATGAGCGGATATGGATTTTTGTTCTATATATTTTTGACTAGTTTAATACCTTAAAATTTTATCAATTCAGTATATTTGGTTTCATTCTGTACTACTATTTTTGTCTGTTTAGGAAGAACGTATACGTAGTGCTAATGTCAATATTTGAGCTTAACACAACATTTTCATTAGGGCTACATATCAGTAACTGCATTCCCTTGGAATTCTTTATATAATTTGTATACATCAATGACATGTTTTTAGCTCACCTGAGCTGAAAGCTCAAGTGAGCTTTTCTGATCACATTTTGTCCGGCGTCCGTCTGTCTGTCCGTCTGTCTGTCCGTCTGTCTGTCTGTAAACTTTTCACATTTTCGACTTCTTCTCAAGAACCACAGGGCCAATTTCAACCAAACTTGCCACAAAGTATCCTTGGGTGAAGGGGATTCAAGTTTGTTCAAATGAAGGGCCACGCCCTCTTTCAAGGGGGGATAATTAGGAATTACTGAAAAAATAATGGCATCATTTAAAAATCTTCTTCTCAAGAACCATAGGGCCAGGAAAGATGAAACTCACGTGGAAGCATCCTCAGGTAGTGTACATTCAAGTTTGTTCAAATCATGACCCCCAGGGGTAGGGCGGGGCCACAATGGAGGATCAAAGTTTTACATAGAAATATATAGGAAAAATCTTTAAAAATCTTCTTCTCAAGAACAGCAAAGCCATGATGAGTCATATTTACATGGAAGCATCCTCAGGTAGTGTAGATTCAAGTATGTTAAAACCATGACCCCCGGGGGTAGGGCGGGGCCACAATGGAGGATCAAAGTTTTACAAAGAAATTTATAGGAAATATCTTTAAAAATCTTCTCCTCAAGAACAGCAAAGCCATGATGAGTCATATTTATGTGGAAGCATCCTCAGGTAGTGTAGATTCAAGTTTGTTCAAATCATGACCCCCGGGGGTAGGGCGGGGCCACAATGGAGGATCAAAGTTTTACATAGAAATATATAGGAAAAATCTTTAAAAATCTTCTTCTCAAGAACAGCAAAGCCATGATGAGTCATATTTATGTGGAAGCATCCTCAGGTAGTGTAGATTCAAGTTTGTTAAAACCATGACCCCCAGGGGTAGGGCGGGGCCGCAATGGAGGATCAAAGTTTTACATAGAAATATATAGGAAAAATCTTTAAAAATCTTCTCCTCAAGAACAGCAAAGCCATGATGAGTCATATTTATATGGAAGCATCCTCAGGTAGTGTAGATTCAAGTTTGTTCAAACCATGACCCCCGGGGGTAGGGCGGGGCCACAATGGAGGATCAAAGTTCTACATAGAAATATTTAGGAAAATATCTTCTTCTGAAGAACTGCAAACCATGATTAGTCATTTTGATATGGAAGCATCCTCAGGTAGTGTAGATTCAATTTTGTTCAAATGATGACCTGCAGGGGTAGGGTGGGGCCCAATGGGAAATGGAAAGTTTAACATAAGAACATAAAGAAGAAATATTTCTTCTCAAGAACAGAAAAGCTATGTTTAGTCATATTGATATGGAAGCATCCTCAGGTACTGAGATTCAAGTTTGTTCAAATGATGACCCCTGGGATAGGGAGGAGCCACAATGGGGGATCAAATTTTTACAAAGGAATATATGGGAATTTTTTTTAAAATCTTCTCAAGTACAACAAAGCCATTTGTTACATTGACATGGAAGCATCATCAGGTAGTTTCAAATTCAAGCCCCCTCCCCCGGTCTTTTCAATACTGAACTGATTTGTGCTTTTGCCTAGCCAATGTGCTCAGGTGAGCGATGTGGCCCATGGGCCTCTTGTTATTATTTCCGCTGAAATGCGTTGTAAAATACACGTGATTCACGAAGAGAATTATTGCTATAGATATCAATTACCATTACAATGAAAAGTAAAGAAAAATTATCAAAAAAAGCTTTTCGAGATAACAAACTTGAAACGCGTCAACAATATAAAGATTCATAGTTTTATAAAGTCTATGAAAAGGTTCATCCTATCTTACATACTTCATGCATTGACTAGAAATAAAATGATCTAACTATGGGATCGAGGCAAATTACGACGTGTGTATAGCCTAAATCTAAGTCATTTACCGGAACGGAAACTGATAAGAATTTTGTAAAGTCTAAAACCAGTCCCTGCCCTATAGGGTCAATAATCCACTTGAAACGAGGTGATCCTTTAAAACTGTAAACAAAACGACAATGCAAGTGTGTCCATGCCCCTTTAATTACTAGTCTAGCTGTCAACAAGTGTATCATGATTGGGACTCAATCAAAATCATAATATTATGTCAAAGTTATTGAAAAACAGTCCAATTAACACCCCCTCCCCTTTTCCAATCGTCATGGGGGCACTTCTGTTCTATTTTGAAATGATTTTGCTAATCATTACCTTAAATCAGGTAAACATTATTAATTGTTGTGCTTCCTGATATGGATACACAAACTAAAAAGCATTAAATTATATCTTGTTCTAATACTTATATTGGTCCCTTGTGTGCAAGATTTCGATATTTCATTGCAGACTATCAGTTTTATCCTGCAAGTGATCTCCCTGGAAAGTTTGACTACAGGTGTCGCCTCTCGCTGTCAGGAACAGGATGCACACATTCAGCTTATGATGTCTTGGAAGCGGCAACTCTCTGTGATGCGGACTCGGACTGTCGTGGATTCGTCGTTTCCAAGCAGACGACTTGGACAGGTAACGTCATACGACCGAACACACAAGTCAATTTGAAGGGAAAAAAATGATAAAATTCAATTCCGGTAAGCTGGTAAATAAATTGTTTGTATAGTATTATAGTAGATAAATTTTTATTTACCAGTTAAGATGGGAAGTGCCTGTAGTATACTGGAAGCCATCCATATCCCCGCCAACCCTTATTCGAAGTAACTACGATGGATTGATGTGACTGTCAATATTGTTACAGTATACCTTTGATTTAAATTGATTTTTTCCATTTTTTTTCAGGTCGTATGTTGGTACATTTTAAGTATGGTTTTGATTATCCATCAAGGAACTCTAATACGTCACTGTATGTAAGAATCACGTGACAATCACAGCTGTCTGCAATGTTCCTGCATGGAGGAGGATTGCTCGTCAGTAAAGCATGATTAGCTGGGCGACGTGATGGGACTGACTAGTTCATCTTTATGATGTTGTACATGCACGAAGAATATTTGTGCATATCTTTACGATATCAGAAGTTTTGAAAATGAATTGTGTACAAGGAACTAGGATACTGGGACACCTGACTACAATGATTTTATTCCTTTGAATTATTGTTCACAAAGGGTATCTTCCTCTAGCTACGTCAACCAACATTATACCCAACATTGTTTGACTTGTAATCTGAAAGCAGTTCCATTTTTATCGTTGATTCGTTGTCTTTGTTAATTTGATACGAAAGGGAAATACATGTATACCACTTTACATGCTTGAAGTTCATTTTTTTTTTTTACTTGAATTTGAATTTCATTAATTTTAAGCCGTAGATTAGTTCTTGGGACTAGTCAGTCATGCAATACACTGTATTTAATGAATTATACAGTTTTTTTAACAGATGTACATTTATTTTATAATGACTCCCCCCCCCCCCCCAAAAAAAAAGTGTCAAGAAGGTTCCTGTGGTATATAACGTTATTTGTTTGCAATGTTGGAGGTTCTTAACGTGTTTCCGTGCAATAATATTGATTTCAAAAGGTGCTTTATTATGTATACAGGGTAATATTTGTTGAGAGGTCTGGACAGAAGTTACACAAATCCTCAGCATTCCATGTTACAATTCACATTTGTTGTTATAACTTTTTTTTTAATTTTATTATCGTTAAACTTTGTAATTCACACAGAACTGAGTTCCGTAATATTTCCATTTGCACATTTGTATTTTTGATGTGATGAAACTGTGTGTTTATTAATTGGCGTGCATCTGATGCCCCTTCAAACCACGGTTTAACCATAGATGATATTTATGTAGTCTTCAGTATAGAACTTTGATTTCTGTTTGTCGATGTAATATTGCTTTGTTAAACTGTTGCTGGTATATGCTTATCAAATGAACATTATACCGCAATGTTGTTGTATATCAATAAAGACAATCCAATCTTGTAACTTTGTCTTATTCCAAGAACGTAGTGTAGTTTTGAGGTCATATGTCACGCTGTGTTAATCACCTTCATCAATACAGTGTGCGCGCAACGCAGAAAAAGTGGCATCTGAAGCAAGACTGTAGTAGCATGAACCCGCTTTGTATTGCTCAAATATTATTTAAGCAAGTTTTCCCAAGAAAGGGTTACAGTTACTTGAGAAGGACCTGCTACAATTCATATGATCTTACCTGTATCTGGGAAAAAGTTCATATGCACCATCTGAAGCATGGATTGTAAAGATAACAAACAGTATTCATGCTCGAAAGCCCAATATTACCAATTGAGAGCAGAGAACACACGGATCCCTGAAATCACCAAAGAAGGGACCGTCACACCTGCCGTGAACCCTTTGTCTTGATCTGGTAAATCAAGTGCACTTGTAAACAGACAAACCTGTATGAAAGCCATGGCATAACAACGTCAGTCAACATTCGACAGATTATATTTGCAAACAAGGTCAATATTAAGATGAAATTGTTGATATTCTTGTAATATCAACTTATTTGTCAGTATCCTGTCTCGGTCATAAGCAGAAAATACTCTTGCTCATCGAATCAATTTGGTGACATTAAAACCATCATGACATGTGAGGGTGATAATGGTATATTGCTACATATACGTATATATGGAAAGTGGACTATAGAAAAAGTTGAGTGAGTCTTCGCTCCATTTTTTCATTGTTGAAAGATTAATATTCAAATTACGCGTAAAAACATTCATTCTTCGGTTAACAAAACCATGGAGCAAAAGCCCACTATACCTTAAAAATACACTTTTATGACAACGTATTCGTATTTTTCTGCAAAATATTTGAAGTCCATACGGTCAATGGTCATATCAAAAACATAATTTAAATACAGGTATTTATTATGAGCGGTATAGTGCAGTTGTTAGCGTGCAAGTCTCGAAGTGATAATTGATATTCAGGGTTTTTATTGCATGGGTTCGACCCCCACCCCACCCCCAGAATACCACATTTTGTTTCAAATTGTGGAATCATTTTTGCCGAAAGAAGTTTTGTTTGTCGTAATTTCACAACTTTCAATGATAAGAACTTCACTCTAAATACTAAATTCACATTTTGCACGCCTTGTTTGCCCATCTCCTTTAAATACATTTTTTCTACGTTCTGGGTTAATATAAAATAGGCAAGTAATTGCCTCTGTGTACTTGGTTTTATCTGAATATGGATCTGAATATGTCCATACTATTTAATTGATGCAAAAATCGACTCGTTTAAGGAGGATGGTCCACAAATTACCCAACATATCCTAATAAAAATACGATTTTCCTAACCACATACATGTACCTTTCTTTAGTAAAGAACAAATATCACATGTTCCAGCAATGATTAAGATTAAAAACTTCATTGGGAAATGAAGTGGGTGTAAAAGGCAGCCCAAAGTCAAAAGAAAACGGCGATATCGAAAGATACCACAATAAACATTTACATGTAGGTACATGTAAAATGTTTATTGTATTGCGGAGTCAGGGTATTAAAAGTCACATTTTAAATTAAACAATTTATAAATCGCAATGACAAGTAATGATAAAAGGAATTCATACTTATCTTTGACAAAAGTGCATCATTAATTAATTATATTAATAGATCAAATGTTAACTTAACTCCTTGGTCTTTACCACATACTAGAATGAGTAAACCTTTTGGAATCAGTGGCGGAAACAAACCTGTCAAAAATTTAGGCGAGGAGACTGGAAACAAAGACACAATGGAGTGGAAGCCCACAACGAAACGATAACGACTTTGGACCCACCAACTGTAGAATGTCAAGTTGGAAACCATCTGATGATATTAATGGCAGAACCAGTCACCCAGCCAAGCCAGCAGTGAAACAACACAGAGTCCAGATTAGGGGCCCTATGCCGGGTGTCAGAAACAGAGAGTCTGACCAGTGATATGCAGAATACTATTTCTGCAAGTTAAAAAAGGATTCACTGGGTGACCAGTGACTTCCGGGAATAGAATGGATAGCGACTGGGGAAGATCAGTGACGCTGGGAGACAGATGGCAGCCGAGAACAGACTGGCATAGGGTGAATTGGGTCATCAACCCATTGTAGACTAGATCCTCGTGAGAGAACGCCTACACAAACTACGATACCTCAAAAAAGCAACACCTGCAGAGTATATTGACAGGGAGGGGTAGGGTGAGAGACTCAGTAATTTATCACCTACTACATCGGACCGTTCAGTGGACACAAGACCAGTACAGACCTTTACTGGTGAACCAGCGGAAGTAAAATACAGAGTTAGGAAGGTTTGCAAAACCTGACAGGCCCAAGAATTCCCAGACCAGATGCAACCCTAGTGTGCATCAGTTGCAGTGCACAAGACAAAACTTGCTTAGGTCTGGTGAAACATCAAACAATCCCTAATCAGGTCTAGGTAAAGCTTTGGACTCTGATGGTGGAAGTATATGGAGCCTGGCGACCTTCAGGCTGAAAATTTGCCAGCATTAGCTTGACTAGAACGTATTAACTGGCCCCACATGGACAACAACAAAGCGTGGCAGACCTTGCCAGTGATCTCGTTATTATGCTCAATATAACGACGCAAGGCAATCTGGAAAAGAAGCTGAAGTATTCACTACCATTACCTCCAGGGGTCAGAGGGAAAGGACAAGCGACTCTAACGGCAACCAGAAGAGAGAACGATATAAAGACACTCCGAGTTGAGATGAAGAAACTACCAAGAAAGTACCATCAAGCAACAGACGAGGAGGAAATACGCATTTTCAGGGCGAATCAGAACTACAGAGGGAATAAGGAGAGCAAAGAAGAAATCAATTCATTAGAGTCTAGTAAAGATCCACTAAAGACCTATTTGTCGGGTAGTGATCAATCTGCAAAGAATGAGGTTGATTGATTGATTGATTGTATATTGTTTTACGTCCCATTCGAGAATTTTTCACTCATATAGAGACGTCACCATATACCGGTGAAGGGCTTCAAATTTTGACCTTTACTCGGCACTCAGGGCCATTGAGCAGTGAGGGATCTTTATCGTGCCAACGCCTGCCGTGACACGGGGCCTCGGTTTTTAAGGTCTCATCCGAAGGACCCGCAACTTTCACTTCTGAGTGCCGAGCGCATGGCGAAGGAACAGTTGCTACCAATTTTTTATCGACTTAGGTCTGTCGCGGCCGAGATTCGAACTCACGACCTCCCGATCACGGAGCGAGCGCTCTACCGACTGAGCTACCGTGAACGGTAGAATGAGGTTGAAGAACATCTTAAAAGTCCATAACATTACTAACAATGTAGAAAAGGATATCATTACAGAATTGCAATAGGACAGTTCCAGTGGAAGAACAAACAAGGGTCCTAAATTGCTCAGGATGCTGTTGCAATTAATGACGAAGGTCTGAATTAGTACCTACATGATGGAGGAGAGCAGAAGGATGCATATGCTTAGTAACTAAGGAAAAAGATTCAAAAGGTATTATCCAGTTTCGCACCATCTCACTGCTGAGTGTGGAAGGGAAAATGTTTTTTTGGTATATACATGAAATATATGGAGATAACGAACAGTATTCAAGCTCAAAAGTCCATTAAACAATACAAAATAGGAGCAGAGCAAACACGGACCTCTAAACATCAGAGGTGGGATCAGGTGCCATGGAGGAGTGAGCATCCCCTGCCGACCGGTCACACCCGCCATGTGCTCCTTGTCATGATCGGGAAATAACGGAAAAATCCGTCGACAATTCAGTGTGTAAATAATGGCCTAACAATCTGTATGAAAAGCGTCAGTCAGCATTTGACTCAATGATAAATTGTATTTGCTGACAAGGTCATTGTATCGACCATAGAACTTACGAAATGATGACTTTAAACGAGACTGCTGATATTCTTGTTTCATCAACTTGTTTGTCAATAATTTACCTCGTTTTAGAAATTGTACATACGTAGAGCATGCTCTTGCGTATCGAATCAACTGAGAGATATATATCCCGTATATATCCTGCATAAGTAAGGGAAGTTTACGATTGAAAAGTTAAAGTGATCACGTTTATCATAAAGCTTGGTTGTTAGATTACCATTAACGTCTTTTTCAAGTAAAATATCCAAATATGAAACAGATGTGTCAGACTCTGTGGTATCTTTTATCTCAAGCTCACCAGGATATATCGTATCGACATAAGAATGGAAATAGCCATTGTTAATTGACAATACATCGTCGATATATCTGAATGTCGAGTTGAAGGCCACAGCAAGTGTTTTCTTCTTTTCACGTTAAAGATTTTGGACAAATTCTGCTTCATATGAATACAAAAAAGGTCTGCTAATAACAGGGCGCAATTGGTACCGATGGGAATTCCAATAGATTGTTGGAAGACCTGGTCTCCAAAAACCACATAGATATTGTCAATCCGAAACTCAAGCATCTTTTTAATGTCAACTTCAGAGTACTTTTGTGTACAATCAGAATGTTTTTTAACAAAATAATTTTGCAAATGACCAATGACAAGGTAAGTATATTTACGAGTTCCATTTTTATTGAAAAAGCAGCTGTCAATTATATCAAAAAGCCTGGACTTTAATTTATCGTGGGGAATGGTTGTGTATAAAGTAGAAAAGTCGTAAGTTTTTAAGATGTTGATTTTGGTAAAATCTTGTGATTTCAAATTTTCCAAAAGTTCCTTGGAATTTTTAAGTATCCACATCTGATTTACACCACTTCTCGAATATATTGTTGCACAGTACACCTTTCAAGAAATGTGGCATCCAGGTATTTTCCCCTAGCTGTGTAAAACACACCAGTGTCAGTCACTTGACACTTGAAGCAAAGAGAAGAAAGGTGACTTGTGTATGGCTAGATCTAGTAAGAGTGTATGCTTTGTCATGCTTACACAGGTTATGTAATTTTTTTTTGGCTATGTTGTAACCATTTACCCACATAAACAAAGACAAAAAATGAAATGTGAAGATAACAAACAGGGTCATTCTCGAAAACTCATTTAAACAATACAAGTTATGAGCAGAGCCAAGACACACCTCTGAAAATAGAGGTAGGATCAGGTGCCATGGAGGATTAAGCATCTCGTCAGCCAGTGCTCCTTTTATTGTTCAAATAACATCCAAAATACCAATGCTTAGATAGTTTAAAATTCAGCTAGTATTCATATTTCATGATTTCTTACATGTATATTGCATTCTTCTAGTATTTTATTTATACTGGCAAAAATTATTTCTTGAGCTCTTTTCATATTTTCCTTCATTCCTTAAGAAGTGTTTCATTTTAAGAAACAAAACAATAAATATTGCACTTTAACATCTTTTACTGAAAACAAGCATTAAAACATTAACAACTAAGTAACATTTCATCTTTCTGTATTCATTTAACATTTACAGAAAGGTATATCCTGTCTCTGTTTATACAGAATCGTAGCTGCCCATTTCCTTTTCTGTCTCACTGTTTAGATTACCGGTACACAAATACAACATTTTCACACTTATCTGACACTGTACCATTTTGAATTATCCCCAGTATTTATTAATGACCATGTGTCCATTCTGGAGATACCTTGATGTATAATTCTGATCAGACTAGCTTTGTTGTTCCCATATGAAGCTCTATAACTCCTTCTACAGGAAATCACTAGGTTTGAGCTTGCTCTCTTTGACCCAGGCAGGAGTGGGTATCTGTTTCTCAGCTATAGCTTTCCTGTATCTCTGCTGAGCTTCCAGCCATCGTTTACTTTTATTTCCTTCCCCAACGTCATCCAAAGAACTGGAACACACAGCTTCAGATCCTAGGCCTGCCTTTTGATTCATTCGGAAGCTCACACAAACCTACAAATCAACATTAAGTGATCTTGATAAAATTGTTCATCTATGAATTTTAATGCGGCAATGAAAAAAATTAATGTGGTGCATTTACACAGTAAAAAAGCTCACAGAGAACCCTGTAGTAGTTTTGTCAGATTGTAGGCTTTCTTAAAGAAAATCTCATTTATTTCACATTTCTACCAAAAACATAGCTAATGTATTTTTACTGCAATGTGTTAAGACATCATTGATATATCTTAAAATTGTTTACTAATTTTCGTCATGGAAATTTGTCAAATACACACATAGCAAAATGCTTCCTCTGTGTTGTCAAGTCTATGTTATAAATAAACAGGGTTATTGCATACATGTATTAAAATGATTAAAGATACAAAGTAAAATGAAATAAATCTATATTTACAGGACTCTGTGTAGATAAGTGTATATTTTATGAATCTGTAAATAAGTGTATATTTTCAGGGTTCCATGTGAATAATCTGTTACAGGCTTTTGTGTACTATATACTGTAAGTTTACAGGATTTTACAGAGTGTGTTACATTTTGTGTACAATGTATAAAATGTAAGTTTACAGGATTTTACTGTGTGTTACATTGTGTACAATGTCTATACAGTAAGTTTACAGGACTTTACAGAGTGTTACATTTTGTGTACAATGTCTATACTGTAAGTTTACAGGATTTTACAGTGTTGCATATTGTGTGCAATGTATATACTGTAAGTTTACAAAATTCTACAGAGTGTGTTACATTTTGTGTACTATGTCTTTACTGTAAATTTACAGGATTCTACAGTGTGTAACCTTTGTGTGCAATGTATATACTGTAAATTTACAGGATTCTACAGTGATATGTTTTGTGTGCAATGTATATACTGTAAGCTTTCAGGATTCTACAGTGTCACATTTTTTTTATTCAATGTATATACTGCAAGCTTACAGGATTGTGTGTGTTGCATTTTATGTACAATGTACATACTGTAAAATTACAGGATTCGACAGTGTGTTACAGTATACTTACAGGATCCTGAATACCACTGTTGTCCTTTCCTAAACTTTCTCCTTCACTCCAACCCATCTTTTTTAGAAGTTTATGTCCTACATTGTTCTCTGTGATGGGTCTAAGTAATAAACAAGAGCAGGTTTTAAAATTGGCAATAGTCAGTTAACAACTAAAAACATTTAAAAACAACTTGTGCCAGCAGTTTATCTACAACTTATACCAATAATGAAAAATTCTTCAAGCAAGACATATGAAATCTAATTTCACCAGAGAATCCAGAAATGGGGAGGGATATTTTTCTTGTTAAAGACTGGGCGGCTGTGATGTAGGACTGTTTTGTAAGTCTGCCCTTGAATTATTCTCTGGTTTTAAACAGCAAACCAATACTAGTATGTGACATCCAACCAAAGTTTACTTTTCAAATGGTTGGATTAGAGTGGGGTATTACAGTGATTGCTAGTTGCTACCGAGATGGAAAATTCATCAAGTAAATTGACACCTCCCCATGAAAAAAAAAATATACCAAAGGCACATCCTGGCTGAAATTCCTACCCTCTGGGGACCTTCCACTGGGTTTTTTCCTAAATTATATTCAAGACTTGTGCCTTGTCCACCCTATACAAATCATCACTGCTCTTTAATTGTTTTACCTGTGAAAAAATGATGGTGCCTCATCGACCTGATAAGGATTGTCATTGGCCTTTGTTTGTTTTACCTGTGAACAGATGATGGTGCCTCATCCACCTGATAAGTATTGCCATTGCCCTTTGTTTGTTTTACCTGTGAACAGATGATGGTGCCTTGCACACCTGATAGGTATGGTCATTGCCCTTTGTTTGTTTTACCTGTGAACAAATGATGGGGCCTCATCAACCTGATAGGCATGTTCATTGCCCTTTGTTTTACCTGTGAACAGATGATGGTGCCTCATCCACCTGACAGAGATTGTCATTGCCCTTTGTTTGTTTTACCTGTGAACAGATGATGGTGCTTCATCCACCTGATAAGGATTGTCACTGCCTTTTGTTTTTCTCCTTTCTTCAGCTCTGTCCTGGTAGTTTGGATTCTTTATAACTTCATTGTTATCTATGTATGCAGTATTCTGGAAACAGAATGGAACATATTTGCCTGAATTGTCATTTTATGGGCAAAGAGTTTACACATGACTGGCACTTCAATTTCTGGAAGGTAATGTGATCTGTGGACTTGAGAATTTTTACTAGATTTGTCCTATGAAGAATACCAACTGTAAGGAGGTATCAAGACATGGTACATTTCAAATACTAGACAAAAGTATCCATCAAGTCCCCAAGTCATTAAGTTTCACTGTACATCATATGTGATAAGCTGGAAACAGGCTATTTCTGGGTCATTGAAGTGTAAAAGTTACATCCAATGCAGGATCCAAAGCATGCATCAGCCATACATATTTAACAAGAGACCCAAGGGCCTTAATGGTCACCTGAGTATATTACAACATTGTAAAGGATCCAAAAAAGTATTAAAGTGGAGGTACTGTGAACGAGCTCACAAAATAATACCCCCCCCCCCCCCCCACTACAATTTTTTCTTTAAAGTGCTCATTCAAATTTTGTAAATGTGACCTTGAACTTGCCAAAAAGACGTTGGTTAAAAAATTACTCATACTCTCGTCATAGGTAATTTTTGTGAAATATGGACATCCAATGTTTCTCCATTAGAAAATATAGACCTGTCATGAATTTTACACTTTCTATACCATTGACCTTGAATTTGCCACAATGAACTTGGGTCTTGGTTATGACACACTCAGGTCATACACAATCTTTGTACCAAGCGTGAGCTTCAAATGATTCTCCATTACAAAGTTATAGCATAAACAAGAATTTTATACTTTTTCTGCCATTCACCCTGAACTTCCTGGAATGACACTGGTCAAAATTATGATACACTCTATTACAAAGTTATAGCCTAGACAAAAATACTTAACTTTTTCTGTCAGTGACGGAACTTGCCACAATGACCTTACATCAAGGTCATGACATACTCTGGGGTCAAAGACAATCTCTGTACCAAGTATGAGCTTCCAATGATTCTCCATTAAAAAGATATAGCCCGGTTAAGATTGCACAGACAGACGTATATGATTCCTATATACCCCAATTAACTGTACTTGCCCCCACTTGTCATTATCACCATTCTGACTAAACAAATCAATAATGCCTGAGCATTATTACAAACTCTATCTCATTCCCTCTCACAAGGGCCTCTTGTTTTTTTGAAGAACATTTGATGTACAAAGATAAGTCATTTTTGTCTCTTTTTTTATCTATTATTTACAACTCTATCCAACCATTAAAAACTATGAAAGTATTTTTTTTTTTTTATAAATGATCAAAATTCTTGTACAATTAATTCTCTTATTCAATTGAGCTTTCAATTACATTATTTACAGTGATTAATTATCATAGGTGAATAGCAAAAGGGAATAACTTCTCTCAGTAGACTAAAAATTAACAGAACCTCACCCTAGCACCAGAGGGTCTAGACCCAGGGGCCTCAAAAATTGACAATTTTGAAAGAGGTATTCTTGCTCATCATAACCATGAACTAAGTATGTTTGCTAAATATTCAAGGGCAGAAAAGAAGATTTTTAAAGAAATAATGCATTTTCATGATATTTTCAACAGAACCCCATCCTAACACCAAAACCCCTGATCCAGGGCTATGAATTTCATAATTTTGAAAGAAGCATCCTTTCTCATCATAACTATGTAATTTATTTGTTTGCTAAATATCCAGGGACAGAAAAGAAGATATTCAAAGAATTTATGCATTTTCAATATCTGATCTCTAGAGTGCTGTCCTAACCAAAACCCCTGACGTAGGGGCCATGAAATTCACAAATTTGAAAGAGGCATTCTTGCTCATCATAACCATGCACATAGATCATCCAGGAGGAGAGAAGATTTTCAAAGAATTCATGCATTTCACTATACACTGTATATCTTTTTGAAGTTCAGTGGTACATAATTTAGATATCAATATATGATTACAGTAAATGATGGATATCAATATATGATTGCTGTATGATGGCAATAGAAAACACATCACTGAGTTTGGTGATCATTTTACCTTTAGTCCATATTTCTTCTTAATTTGATTGAGTTCCTGTCTTGCTTGCTTTTTCTTCTCCTCTTTGGACAAAATTTGAATATCTAAACATCACAAAAAGCAATATAAATCGAGATTAAATTAAGTGTCTCTTTTCATTAAAAATAAAATTTAATTGGTGGTTAAAAACACAAAAAAGATTTTTTTTTTTTAAATGTATTACAAACGGGTCAAAACATAAAACTTGAGCTTCTTATTATAAAACTTATGATTGTCATTTCAAAAAAACATACAATAATTTTGTTATATGATTTTCAGCATTCTCCAGGTACACAATCTAGACAGCCATATTTTATATATATAACTTCTACAAAACAAACATTAAACCTGCTTTCTGAGTTTAATGCTGCTGAAATGTTTTGTTTTGTTTTGTTTTGTTTTGTTTTTTTTACATTTTTAACCTTGACCCACATTTTTAGCTAAAAAAGAAATCCTGACTGGTTTTGACCCAGTTTTAAGACTGTAGAGAATAAGATGTGTATTTGATTCACCTTTTGTTTGCTGAGCTTGAAATGCGGCCTTAACCTGACCCGGTTCACACTCATCACAAGTCTCACTACCAGGGTGGATGTGTAACAGAAACCTGGTACAGCCAATCTGTAGAGAATCCCCATGATTGACAGGAAGGAAAGTGCTGCTACATTTTGACTACAAGTACACAAAGATACAGATTACAGAGATACCAGAAATCTGTGATATGACTGTAGTACACAAAGATACAGATTACAGAGATACTAGATGTCTGTGATAAGACTGTAGTACACAAAGACACAGATTACAGAGATACTATTCTCTATTGGACTCTTGGAGAAACAATGCAATACTTAGTATTGTGATAAGCTCATGCTTATCTAACCTACTGTAAGTTGCTTTCTTGCAGCAAAGTCTAGGAAGCTCTCAATCATGCGAGATTACTGGGGCATAACAAATGACAATAAAATGATTCACACAACCAGTATATTAAATGTACAATATATTGCTGAGGGATGCCCTTCAGATAGGATGTTGTCTAATTCAAATGTTTAGAGTATTTTATCGACTTCCAAAAGTAATGATTATCAGAAGGAAATGGTTGAATTTAAATAGAAGAGTCAGCTTTGTGGAAAGTATCAACAAAAATGTAACACAAAAGGACTAGCTCCTCTTGTTTTAATTGCATGATTCACTGAATATTCAGCAAGATATCTCACTAGGACTTCTTAATAAGTCTACTAGATGTATTCAAGAGCACATTATTCCCAGCTAACGGATGTTTCCTACCTTCATTGTGAAAGAGTTCTGTTAAGCAATCGCAATATATATATATATATATATATACATATATATATATATATATATATATATATATATATATATATATATATATATATATATCAGCCAATTTCACATCCAAGTCTGTATTTACACACTTATTCATCAACATACACAATCAGGGGTAATAGAAACACCTGACTACTACAATGTCCAGAATTATAATGTCAGACTTACCTCTGATATTCTTTCTTCATTGAGAAATGTCCCATTCTGACTTCCATAATCCATCACGTAGTATCGACCTGTATCAGCCATGTATTTTAGCTGAGCATGTATCTGTAAATTGACAATAAATTGTGAAGGAATCTCTTGGGTGTAGCCTCTAAATATGTAAGATATTTTATAATTTGCTTATGAGGAGCTACATGATGCTATAAAATTTGTTTGAAAGAAGATTTTTAATTAATACTGGAGAACTTTTAATACAAATATCAATTTCCAATATGGTGCATAATTATCAAAACTGGGATATATCAAATTAAAATATCATATAACATTTTACTCAATTTGGAAATAAATAAAACATTTTATTTTAGCCATTTTTTACCCAATGTATTGTAACACACTTAACACTGAGGACTCTTAGGTTCAGTTTCATGTTTAGAAAAGATGTAAAAAAAATTAAACTGTAGTGGTATGTGCTATACAGTAAAACAGTGGTTATCGGCCTGGACAGCTCAGTGCTTAGAGAACCTGTCTACTAATCAGGGGTCTCAGTTTCAATTCCTGGTTTCCTTTCCTGTTCACCTCTGACCAATCTTGTCAAGAGTTTAGACTTCCTCAAAAGCAACACATATCATGTGTATTTGTGACATTAACATATAGCTACAGCAACACCATATACTGTGCATTAAATAGAGGATATTCAATATTTTGTAGTTGGGTAGGGAAGTGATTTCACATGTGGGACAAGATTTTTTTTAATTTTTGTGAGTGTGAAGTACAAGTGAAAATATTGAAAAAATCCTGTCTCAAGGAGAGTGAAATAAATTCCATATTCAACTAACAGATGATGGACACCTTACTATCGCATAAGCTCTTCTGGTCTCTGACCAGTACAACTAATAAACATACAAACTTTGATTTTAAAAAAAAGCCTACTTGAGCAGCTCATTGGTCTAAAATTGTAAAATTAGAACAACTTAGAAACTGAAAACTATTAACTGCATATACATTTTTTTTTAAAAAATCAGATACTACTGAAAACCAGTATAAAATTGAGACCTTGCTGATGTTGATGTCTGGTATGATGATGACATTTCCCAGGTACTTCTCTCTCCCTATGGTGCCTCCATCACAGGTGATGATGAAAAGGGATCCAAAATCCAGATGATCCGAATCTGTCACAATCAGCCGAACACATGGAGGGAAGGAATACGGATCTGATTCAAATTTAAACTTAACTTTACATTTAAGTTCTTTGATACATTTTAATTTTGTATACAGTCAAACCTCGTTATCTTGAACTTGATAGGACCAAGATAACACCTCAAGATATCTGAAGATTCGAGATATCCATTTAAGGGACTGACAAATCACTTCAATATATCCATGGTATTCAAGATAGCAATGCTCGAGATAACGAGATTTGACTGTAATTCAGTTTCCACATGAGCCAAGGTTACAACAGCAAGTACATGCATAAAGATGTAAATCTGATGATGAATTCAAAGAAAAAAATTTCAGTAATTATACTTTTCACAAGCTCAAATGAAATATATTTGCTATGAATTTTTGACGAGTACAATGTAAATGTATCTTGGTCTATCAGAAGCATATTGGCCATTCTGATTAAATACTTGCTACTGTAAACCAACTTTCATTCTTGTGTGAGAAATAAGTTTCTTTAACTTTGGAATATTTCTCGGTGCCAACTATTTATTTCATTCTATATTTATTAAGAATAATTCCTCAGTTGCGAAAATTAGGTGTCTTGGATAGATTTTAAACTGACAAATCGCAAATAAAAGTTTCAAGAATAATAGTTGGCTTACACTATTTCATTTTGATAACTAGACAAGCAGTTTCTTAAACCATTCGGAAATAACATAGCCAATCAGAATAGAGAAGCCACATACTGTAAGCTCATACTGCACTTTGATAAAATAAGAAAACTTATTCAGAACAAAGGAAAGGTGAGTGCTAGTTTGCAGGTAAGGGTAATTCCAAAAAAGAAGATCCAAAATCTGAGAAGTGTGCATCACATGGGTGGATAACAAAAAAATTTATGAGAAGAAAAATCCAATAAATATTTTCATCAAGCAGCAAAGGACACATTGATTAAATGAGTTACATTTCTTTTTCTGAAATGTGTACATGTGAATGAAAGTCCTTATTTGGTCCTAGTCTTAGCATACTTATTTATGTACTTATACAGTTTAAATCTACGTACAAAATTTTAATACTTTTGCACAGATATATTATAAAAACTGTAAACACCTTGATCCTCCCCTTGCTCCTGGATCATCTCCTTATCCTCCTCTGAGCTTGCATCACTCTCCTCTGAGCTTTCTGTCAATTCCCCTGACTCGAGCTCAGAGTCGTTTGTACAAACAGACCAACTATCCTCTCCATCAGACCTTTCATCAGATGTCCCTTTTAGATTCAAAGTTTCATTCTTATCACATAACACAACAGGCTGAGAACTCCTAACAGTTTCTAGAGTGGAACAATGTGTATCAACAGAAGCAGGACATTTGAGAGTTGAATCATCCTCCATTGATTGTGAGCCTTCCTTTACACAGCTTTCTTCCATGCTGGTTCCTGTGCCTAAATCAGTGGTATTGGATTGCTTACAATCATCACCATTCTCATGCTTCACTTTAATCACAAAATCAAAATCGACAGCGTTTTGTGTATCATCACTAAGGTTTCCCTGGTACAGTGTTTCCTCCTGAAGGCTATGTATTTTACAATCTGTTTTTCCACAGTCCTTACATACAGGTGAAGTCACACAGTCTGTTGGTTCTTTATGTTTGTTTACTTTTGTGACATCTTTCTTGCTGAGTTCACTGCTTGTGGTGGCAGTGCTGCTAATGGAGCCCTGAGAGGAGTTCACCTGGGAACTACTTGAGCAAGTTTTTGTCACAATACTTGAGTCTGAAATCAGGAGAAAGGAATTTGTACTTGTTTCCTCCATCTCAATAGAAGATTTGGACAATGAGCACAGCTCATCACAACCAAACACACTGTACCCTGTCTCAATCATCTCTTGTTCCTGCACACTACTAACAGTTGAACAATCTTTTTCTATTCGTTTTATTTTCTCAGAGGATTCAACAACTCTCTCTATTTTTTTACATGGTTCACAACCACTCTGTCTGCTTTCATCCTCAAATGCCCTTTTCATCTGCCTTATTTTTTCTCTTCTCTGTTTTCTATTCAGTCCCTGAAGTTCAGCTTTATCAATCTGAAATTTACTTTCCAATTCAGTGTCTTCTGCAACATCCATGTTGGAATCACCAGCACCTGCATCACTTCCTGTGGGGTATTTCACCAGGTTTTCCATCTCTGTTAAAATTTCCCCCTCCTCTTCTTCCATCTCTGCTTCTTGTTTTCCTACATGACTTTCCTGAGCTTTTATTAGTTCACCACTGACTTTATCAACTAACTCAGACTTCTCGTTATTGTCCACCTTTTGAGCTTTGGGATTCTTTTCCTACAACAAAAACCAAATACGACAAAAAGGTATAATATATTTACCTTTCACTTGAATATTCTGCAAGGCATTCGTAACACTGTCTATAGTACTGTCTGCTTGATTTTCAGCCAAATCTTGGGCCTAATCAAAATAAAGGGACTGTAATCTTATTTGTCACAATTAACAGAAAATAATTATTTGACTTAAATTGTTGATTTTGAAGGCAGTTAAAATTTAGGTAAATGAGATACATTTTAATATTTTAAGTATTTCACATTACATTCCATGTTGTAAACCCAATGTCCTTAAAAGAAATTCAAGTACCGTACATTTACCCTTGAATTAGGCAGTCATGCAAAGAATTCCCAAAATTTATATAGTAAATAAGTATAAACAAAATATTAGAAGCAAATTGGGAACAAAGAAATATTAAAGATTTCAGTTTCAAAGATCTCTTCAGTATAATCTGTTATTTTTAATTAAAACATAAAAAATTTAATTAAAATACTCTTGCCATCAGATAAGTTTATTGCATCAATATTTAAACTTCAATCTTAACATGAAAGAACTACAGTTGAACTTTGGTTTCTCAAACACCGATATCTCGAATACCATGTCGAAATGATCTGGAAGTCCCAACCCCTTTTTCTTCAAGTATTTTACCCTGGATATCTTGAAACCTTGGATATCTCAAAGTTTTTTTCTTGGTCCTATTGAGTTCGAGATAATGAGGTTTGACTGTATTAATTTAATGTCTTAATTTAAGAACTACTGGAAAATCACTAAATTTTTCTGCAAGAGGGAATTTTCTTCAAGCAATCAAAAAAGAAGTTTAAAATATATTCCACTACTTAGATATTTGATCTAATCTTAGATTTTTTATCTAGATATAGTTTAAAACTTTATTTGGAAAATGTAATACAAGCCTTATGTTCTATTTTTTTTTTTTTTTGCAGTCTACAAAACAAAAGCTACTTAAACAGATTATGAAAAATTTGTCCATTACATATGTATGTCTATGTACATGTGCTAGAATATTAATCTAAAACTGAAAATAAAAAAATAAAAAACAAGTTTATATACAGTATAAGCAGAATTTTTAGCGAGGATTTAATTTTGGCATCATTAGTGAGGGTTTCGAGGTCACTAAATTGAACGCCGCTGAAAATTCATTCCATATCAGTTGTTATAGATAACTTTCTTGAAATTATAAAAAATCACTAAAATGACTTCTCGCTAAAAATATATACCTGTTTTGATGGATAAATCTCTAAATTTGCATCTCACTAAAAATTTTATTTATACGGTATTTGGTATTAAATTTGAAGACCTTTTTAGCTTTCTTTTTGCGCTTTTTATTTTTCTTGCTTGGAGTGAATGTTGTGTTACTTGGGTCTCGATAATCTTGGAAGGAGTCCCCATAATTCTGGGCATCAGTTTCTTGATAGTCCTCATAGCTTCCAGTGGTCGTGTCTCCTTGATAGCTGTCAGGGACTTCATAAGCTGGATAATGTGCAGAGGTTGTGTCCCCTTGATAGCTGCCAGAGACTGTATATGCTGGATAATGTGAAGAGGTTGTATCCTCATGAGACTGCTGTACATAGGATGTGTCTACTTGGGAATGGAAGATGTAGGTCCCAGAGACTGAATCATATGTGTAATATGTACCTGTGTTGGAATCATAATGCAGGGCTGTTTCCTATTGAAGAGATGATTTAGAATCAACGATGATCAATGAGTTAATCAAAATATTACTTTGAAATACATTCAATTAAAATATTTTTCTATAATTACAATTGTATACATTAATGTTTATTTAAGTTTCAATTTTTATTTAAAGTATGGTCTATACCAAATATTTCGATTCTTAAAAAGACAGCTAGCTAGGAAATAAAAAACAGCAATCTCTGAAAAGTCACAGAGTTCACCCTTTTTGTCATAAAATAATTTCAAAAAGAAGCTCTAAATGACTGGTTGCTAGCATTACACTTAGAACAACTTGCTTCTTGTCTAATTTTAAAATTTTGGGTTTTTTTGCCCACTAGTCCTGAGTTCTTAACGGATTAGGAACCATGAAATTTACCCGGTACAAGCATTTGTTTCCTTACAAAGTGTCTATATCAAAATTGGTATAAGAAAAGAAGTCTAAGAAGTGATTCAGACATACAAAAAATGGACTATAATACTTATTCCCTTCTATTCACATAGAAATGAATTCATCTTGGTTCAAAACTTATAAGCAATCATGTAAGAGTAAAGTTCTGTCTGATGAAATATACAGAATTGTACATTTGTGAAAAAAAAAAACCCCAAATACTTCTGTCAGAGCATGGTCTAAAAAAATTCACTGTAGATGTGACCAACTTACAGGATTGTAATAGTTGCCACTGTTTTGTCCTAGTACAGACCAGAAGCCTGGTATTAGTAACTGACTTACAGGATTGTAATAGTAGCCACTGTTTTTGTCATATTACAGACAAGAAGCCTCATATTAGTTAATGACTTATAGGATTGTAATAGTAGCCACTGTTTTTGTCATAGTACCGGGGTACAGACCAGAAGTCTCATATTAGTAACTGACTTACAGGATTGTAAAAGTAGCCACTGTTTTTGACCTAGTACAGACCAGAAGTCTAGTATTAGTAACTGACTTACAGGATTGTAAAAGTAGCCACTGTTTTTGTCATAGTACAGACCAGAAGCCTGGTATTAGTTACTGACTTACAGGATTGTAATAGTAGCCACTGTTTTTGTCATATTACAGACAAGAAGCCTCATATTAGTTAATGACTTATAGGATTGTAATAGTAGCCACTGTTTTTGTCATAGTACCGGGGTACAGACCAGAAGTCTCATATTAGTAACTGACTTACAGGATTGTAAAAGTAGCCACTGTTTTTGACCTAGTACAGACCAGAAGCCTAGTATTAGTAACTGACTTACAGCCACTGTTTTTGTCATAGTACAGACAAGAAGCCTGGTATTAGTTACTGACTTACAGGATTGTAATAGTAACCACTGTTTTTGTCGTAGAATAGACCAGAAGCCTAGTATTAGTAACAGACTTATAGGATTGTAATAGTAGCCACTGTTTTTGTCGTAGTACAGACCAGAAGCCTCATATTAGTAACTGACTTACAGAATTGTAATAGTAACCACTGTTTTTGTCACAGTACAGACCAGAAGCCTCATATTAGTAACTGACTTACAGGATTGTAATAGTAGCCACTGTTTTTGTCATAGTACAGACCAGAAGCCTGGTATTAGTAACTGACTTACAGGATTGTAATAGTAGCCACTGTTTTTGTCATAGTACAGATCAGAAGCCTCATATTAGTAACTGACTTACAGGATTGTAATAGTAGGTACTGTTTTTGTCTTAGTACAGACCAGAAGCCTGGTATTAGTAACTGACTTACAGGATTGTAATAGTAGCCACTGTTTTTGTCGTAGTACAGACCAGAAGCCTCATCATAAACATATCCTGTCTCTTCCACTGCTTCCTCTGCTGCTTGTTTTAATTCCTCAGCAATAGACAGACTGTTTCCTATACCATCTTCATCCTGAAAATTTTACGCCACCAGTTACTTACCCTTCAAACTCAAATGTTTTGATCCACTTTTTTTTAATAAACTTGAATTATATTTTAGTATTACTTTGCATTTAGCAAGTCAGATGTTGTAGCAGTATAAGAAATGCAAACATACATGTAACGGTTTAGCTGTTTCTTTCAGATGATTACCAAGTGCCTAAATGTGTAAGAAAACATAAAAGTAAAATATATATTTTCAAAATAACACAATCATAACCAATTGTAAGTAAAATAATGATTATTTTTTTTACAAGTAATAGCACTGATTCACAAGCCTTTTTGTTACAAATCACATCAGTGCATGAAGTGCTTAATCACTTTGTGAACTTGTACATGATGTACCACAAATAACTGGTAAAAATGCTTGATAAGTCATATTTTATAACTTGCGCCACTTTCACCAACCTGTTTATTGTCTTCACTTTTGATCTTTTCCTCTTTCAAACAAAGACTGCTTTTATAATCTGTTGAAAGAAATGAACAAGTCACACGTAAAAATTTAATTGCAATATAATATGGTATGATTGTATCATTTATGCAAGATTGATCAACATATTAAAGTTACTTGGAAATAAACATATTTAATTAAGTTCAACATGATCACTCATTTGCAAAATTTAGGGTCACAAGCACCCTCTAAAACCTTATTGCATATAAATATATATGTTACAGAGATTATGAAAATAATAATGTAACAGATCCATTCCCTATTTTGAATCCAAACACAGTGAAATCCGAAGTATAACTAAGTAAGAGGAAATAAAAGCTAGGGATTCTACTTTACAAAGGGATCTTACCGTTTGTTTCACTAGTTAACTGCACTTGTGTCCCAACGTCCGACTTATTTTTGGATTTACTTCTAATTTCGTGAAGTTCTGCACTAAGCCAATGGATCTGTTTTCTCAAGTCTTCATTATAATCGTTAGCTTTTGTAAGTTGTCTTTGGGTCCTCTCCAATTTTTTCTGGGTCTCAATGAAAGCATTCTCTAACTTCTGACACTGTTGACAACCGTCTGCTGCCTGCGATTTGTACTGCACTATCGGCGACTCATCTGATGTAACTGCATCTTTTCTTGCTTCGTACTCTGATTTTGCAATACCTTGGTTCATTAATCGAAACATAATGTTATAAATTCAAGGAGTACGCTGCTGCGCCGTATTGCCCAAAGATGTCATCTTTTAGCAAATTAACTTCAACTTTTGCTTTCACCAACCGCCATCATGTTTTTTATTCCTGGATTTCCGAACCCGATTAAAAAAAATACCAAATAAGTAGAAAAAATGTATCGAAAAAGAAGAAGACCTATCATAATTATGGTGTGATTCTTGCTATTTTACCATACATCTATATTTTTATTAACTTTCAACAAAACCATTAGGGGACGACCATTTGAATCTGAAAAGGGGGGGGGGGGGGGGGGCTTGCAGATTTTGGAAATAAATAATCTGTCCTAACACCCCACCCCACCCTCTCACGAAATAGAGTTTTGGAGTTTGGACATTTTCTTTCTTTCTTTTTTTTTATTGGCTGTCAAACTTTTTTTCAGTGAAGAAAAATATAAATAATCTTCCTTGATCATCTTGAAAATAAATAATCTGTCCTTGACTTGTATGAAAATAAATAATCTGACTCAAAAAAATTGCCCCCCCCCCCAATCAAATGGTCGTCCCCTTAGCAATATTGCTTTTTTGGACTTGTTTTAACATGTACCTCACTACCTTTTTCGTTAGCCAGGTAAATATATTACCAGTGCAACTCCCTTTGCATCAGTTGTAACTGAAGCTTTGCATACTTTTCTACACTGCATTGATAAGAACATCATTTTTTTTAAACATTGAGTTTTCCATGCGTATATCCACCATATATTATATATTGGTTACCACAATTTGTTTCAGTGTGAATAATTTCCATGACTTCTAAACCTATCACTGACCAGCTAGAACTGTGAAATTCATTCTTTTAATTTTATTGCACTATGAGCTTACACTCATTACCACTTTCTATGAAGAAATACAGAAAAATACAGGTAAATATCAGCAACAATTTGATACTAAGCACTACCCATAGCCATTGAAAAATCCGGAAAGGATGTATCAAATAAAGGAGATAACGTGCAGCTTACAGTTCATATCCATCGCAGAAAAACAGTGTTAAGTAGTCGCAAAAAAGCAGAGAGGAGACTGAAATTAAATCAAAGAAAAGCAGGAAAGCCTAGTAAACACCTTCAGGTCCAGTAATGTCCTGATAAAACTTTCAGCACATTAGCAACTCATTTGGTGGTGCAACCAGTATGACATTATCTACAGATACATTATGTGTATTAAATATTCCAATTATGTATAGGAAAAAATATTTTTATTTACTGCACAATTTTGGATTGAAAAATGATTTTTTTTCAAAAAGTTCAAAATACAAATGTACTAAAACAAGCTCAGTTTTAGAGACCTTGAAGAGTAGCTTTAAACCTATAAGATAATTATTCAAATAACATTTACCACAGAAACCAACAAGGTAAATAGGAATCAGATATTGACTAGACACATAGGATCCAACAACGTAAATAGGAATCAGATATTGACTAGACACATAGGATCCAACAAGGTAAATAGGAAACGGATATTGACTAGACAAATAGGATCCAACAAGGTAAATAGGAAACGGATATTGACTAGACATATAGGATCCAACAAGGTAAATAGGAAACATTATTGACTAGACACATAGGATCCAATTTTTTTCACATAATGAAAATTCTTACAGCTTATAATTTTCTTTTATTATTGTTTTCAACATGATCTTTTCAGTACATATAGTATAATGTTTATGGTGATCATAACCATGAAAAACAATGAACGATATAAGACATTAACATTGATCATATACATGAAGTTTTGTACAGTGGTAAAATGTACAGAGTCTGGCAACCTTTCTTTCTACATCTACACCACAACAATGTAACATTTCGCAATATTAAATGTTCATCAGATTTATAATAAATTAAGTCCCAATGATATGAGTTCTGAACTTATGAAATTCTTTCCTTGTAAGTGAAACAGCTGATGACTGATGCTGGAAAACACGTTCTGTAAGCTTTCTTCAAAGTTTTTTTTTTTTTTAATTTTTAGAGATAAACACAATGCTTTGGATGTATTTCCAGTTTACTGGTCTGTCACAGGAGAATGGTAGCTGGCTGATTAATTACTTCAAAGGTTGTTGATTTGTTGGAGAATTCCGAGTGTAACATCACGCAAAGTCTACAAGAAATATACAAACATTATATGCATGTAAAACCATCATTCATTCTGATGATTTTTTTAGTTTTACTATTACATGGACATGTAAAATAAATTACATTATACTCAACATATCAAAACATCATTTTTTTGATTTGTTAACTCTTTTATAATGCACTTTGATGTAACAATTCTTCTCAATTTTATGATCACTCTCAGAATAAACACAGTATATCCTTGATATCGTACCTGAGGTTTACAGTATTCCTCCAGCCAATTAAAGACGCTCCCTGACAGTTCAGCAAAGTTGGACACTGATATGTTGGCATTAAAAGACTGGAACAGGTTGTCCATGATGTTCTGAAACTGTAACAAAAGCCAAGACAGCTTGTTAAAGGAGTTTGATGTTCTAAAACTGTAACAAAAGCCAAGACAGCTTGTTAAAGGAGTTTGATGTTCTGAAACTGTAACAAAAGCCAAGACAGCTTGTTAAAGGAGTTTGATGTTCTAAAACTAACAAAAGCCAAGACAGCTTGTTAAAGGAGTTTAATGTTCTGAAACTGTAACAAAAGCCTAGAGAGCTTGTTAAAGGAGTTTGATGTTCTGAAACTGTAACAAAAGCCAAGACAGCTTGTTAAAGGAGTTTGATGTTCTGAAACTGTAACAAAAGCCAAGACAGCTTGTTAAAGGAGTTTAATGTTCTGAAACTGTAACAAAAGCCAAGACAGCTTGTTAAAGGAGTTTAATGTTCTGAAACTGTAACAAAAGCCAAGACAGCTTGTTAAAGGAGTTTGAAACAGAAGCCAAGACAGCTTGTTAAAGGAATTTAATGTTCTGAAACTGTAACAAAAACCAAGACAGCTTGTTAAAGGAGTTTGATGTTCTGAAACTGTAACAAAAGCCTAGAGAGCTTGTAAGAGGAGTTTGATGTTCTAAAACTGTAACAAAAGCCTAGACAGCTTGTTAAAGGAGTTTGACGTTCTGAAACTGTAACATAAGCAAAGACAGCTTGTTAAAGTAGTTTGATGTCCTGAAACTGTAACAAAAGCCAAGACAGCTTGTAAGAGGAGTTTGATGTTCTGAAACTGTAACAAAAGCCTAGAGAGCTTGTAAGAGGAGTTTGATGTTCTAAAACTGTAACAAAAGCCTAGAGAGCTTGTAAGAGGAGTTTGATGTTCTGAAACTGTAACAAAAGCCAAGAGAGCTTGTTAAAGGAGTTTGATGTTCTAAAACTGTAACAAAAGCCAAGACAGCTTGTTAAAGGAGTTTGATGTTCTGAAACTGTAACAAAAGCCAAGACAGCTTGTTAAAGGAGTTTGATGTTCTGAAACTGTAACAAAAGCCAAGACAGCTTGTTAAAGGAGTTTGATGTTCTGAAACTGTAACAAAAGTCTACACAGCTTGTAAGAGGAGTTTGATGTTCTGAAACTGTAACAAAAGCCTAGAGAGCTTGTAAGAGGAGTTTGATGTTCTGAAACTGTAATAAAAGCCTAGAGAGCTTGTAAGAGGAGTTTGATGTTCTGAAACTGTAACAAAAACAAGAACAAAATGGCTTATTTACATGTAGGTAAAATTTCCACAAAAATATTATGGTCAACAACTTGTCCTTTTGTTTGTCAAACATATGAAATTTTTTAAAGTAAATATTCACATAAAACTTTGGGATTAAGAGTAAGACTTACCTCTATTCACATAGAACTCCTGTATATAAAGACTTACCACTATTCACATAGAACTCCTGTATATAAAAACTTACCACTATTCACATAGAACTCCTGGATATAAAGACTTACCACTATTCACATAGAACTCCTGGATATAAAGACTTGTACTGCATGTATTCACATAGAACTCCTGTATATAAAGACTTATTTCTATTCACATAGAACTCCTGGATATAAAGACTTACCACTATTCACATAGAACTCCTGGATATAGAGACTTGTACTGCATGTATTCACATAGAACTCCTGGATATAAAGACTTAACACTATTCACATAGAACTCCTGTATATAAAGACTTATTTCTATTCACATAGAACTCCTGGATATAAAGACTTACCACTATTCACATAGAACTCCTGGATATAGAGACTTGTACTGCATGTATTCACATAGAACTCCTGGATATAAAGACTTAACACTATTCACATAGAACTCCTGGATATAAAGACTTATTTCTATTCACATAGAACTCCTGGATATAAAGACTTACCACTATTCACATAGAACTCCTGGATATAAAGACTTGTACTGCATGTATTCACATAGAACTCCTGTATATAAAGACTTAACACTACTCACATAGAACTCCTGGATATAAAGACTTATTTCTATTCACATAGAACTCCTGGATATAAAGACTTACCACTATTCACATAGAACTCCTGGATATAAAGACTTGTACTGCATGTATTCACATAGAACTCCTGTATATAAAGACTTAACACTACTCACATAGAACTCCTGGATATAAAGACTTAACACTATTCACATAGAACTCCTGGATATAAAGACTTGTACTGCATGTATTCACATAGAACTCCTGTATATAAAGACTTATTTCTATTCACATAGAACTCCTGGATATAAAGACTTAACACTATTCACATAGAACTCCTGGATATAGAGACTTGTACTGCATGTATTCACATAGAACTCCTGGATATAAAGACTTACCACTATTCACATAGAACTCCTGGATATAAAGACTTAACACTATTCACATAGAACTCCTGGATATAAAGACTTGTACTGCATGTATTCACATAGAACTCCTGTATATAAAGACTTATTTCTATTCACATAGAACTCCTGGATATAAAGACTTACCACTATTCACATAGAACTCCTGGATATAGAGACTTGTACTGCATGTATTCACATAGAACTCCTGGATATAAAGACTTAACACTATTCACATAGAACTCCTGGATATAAAGACTTATTTCTAATCACATAGAACTCCTGGATATAAAGACTTACCACTATTCACATAGAACTCCTGGATATAAAGACTTGTACTGCATGTATTCACATAGAACTCCTGTATATAAAGACTTAACACTACTCACATAGAACTCCTGGATATAAAGACTTAACACTATTCACATAGAACTCCTGTATATAAAGACTTAACACTATTCACATAGAACTCCTGGATATAAAGACTTAACACTATTCACATAGAACTCCTGGATATAAAGACTTAACACTATTCACATAGAACTCCTGGATATAAAGACTTGTACTGCATGTATTCACATAGAACTCCTGGATATAAAGACTTAACACAATTCACATAGAACTCCTGGATATAAAGACTTGTACTGCATGTATTCACATAGAACTCCTGTATATAAAGACTTAACACTACTCACATAGAACTCCTGGATATAAAGACTTAACACTATTCACATAGAACTCCTGGATATAAAGACTTACCACTATTCACATAGAACTCCTGGATATAAAGACTTGTACTGCATGTATTCACATAGAACTCCTGGATATAAAGACTTAACACTACTCACATAGAACTCCTGGATATAAAGACTTACCACTTGAAATTTTCTCTCATCTGATACAAGGTTCTGTCCATGCATGGGTGTGTTCTGGTGGGTCTTCACAATGTGTTCATAATTTCTGATAAAAGATTGCATCACTTTAAGCAGAGATGAGGACACATAAAAAAAAATGTCAAATGATAATAAAAACTATGTATGTGTATATGTAGGTATGACCTTTGAGACTATGTACATGTATATGTAGGTATGACCTTTGAGACTATGTACGTGTATATATAGATGACCTTAGAGATTGAATAGATCTCTGTTGAATGTGATGTACCTCCTATCCTTTCTCTCCAGAAAAGACCACTTAATTATTTGGGATATCTGAGAAACACTTGTAAAACGGTGAAGTGTACATTACAAATAGTAAATAGGAGAACTGAATACTAAAGGCCATTGCATATTGTGGGACCAAAGAATTGCAGCTAAGCAAAACAATCTTTATCTTATTATTAAATCATCATTTATCTCATTATCTCTGCTGAGAAATTCTGCTTGTTTTCTGTTTCTGCCTTCTGAACAGAAATGTATGAAGAGGATTAAGTATGTTTCCACTTCTGAACTGTCCAAACTTATTATATACATATATAGTGTAATATTGAATGGCCTAATTGGATACAAGCTTCTATATGTATCTAAGTTTTAAAAATATGTATGTGTATACTTATACCATATAGCAGGTTATTTTAGCAGGGTGCTAATTTTCGCTTATTTTGGCAATTTGGTAATAGATAGTTTTTGACTGACATGATTTTAGCAAGAGTTATATTCCATTGGTCGCCATATTGGAGGTATACAAGCTTAAATTCCTTCATTATTCAACCAATTTAAACTTGTCATACTGGGCAATTGGGTGAAGATAGCACAATTTTTCTTATGAATTTACATTAACACAAACTTCCTTTAATTCGTAATTTTAGTATTTTAAAGATTTTTGCCCTTATATTTCTGCCATACAAGTTTAAAATTGGATGCTCAAAGAGGAAAATTCGCTCGTTGGACCTCCAATATGGTGACCAACAGGAAATAACTCTTGCTATTTTCAGGCCTATCGAAAACTATCTATAGCCTGCTAAAATTTTAATCACTAAAATATTTAGTATTCTTCTTAGTGTTCTTCTGCAAAGAGCTGGAACCCTGTGTCCACTAAATTAAATTACGCCAAAATTATTACACCTTTAGCAAAGCAAAATGCCAAATTTTACACCCGCCAAGAAAACCCGCTTTAAGTAACTTAGCAAACATGAAGTAGCCCAAAACACTAAATAACGATTAGTGTGAAAATGAGTACGTTTTCAGTAAGTAGTACCAATCACAAACATATGCTTTCATAATCTTGAGTGCCATGACTTTTTTACATATTAATTATTTTCATTAATGAGATCAGTTACAAACGTACCCCTTCATAATCCCATGACTTCTTTCCATGTTAATTATTTTTGTTAATAAGACCACTTATAAACATATGCCTTCATGATCTTGAGTGCCATGACTTCTTTCCATGTTAATTATTTTTGTTAATAAGACCACTTATAAACATACGCCTTCATGATCTTGAGTGCCATGACTTCTTTCCATGTTAATTATTTTTGTTAATAAGACCACTTATAAGCATACGCCTTCATGATCTTGAGTGCCATGACTTCTTTGAATGTTAATTATTTTTGTTAATAAGACCACTTATAAACATATGCCTTCATGATCTTGAGTGCCATGACTTCTTTCCATGTTAATTATTTTTGTTAATAAGACCACTTATAAACATACGCCTTCATGATCTTGAATGCCATGACTTCTTTCCATGTTAATTATTTCTGTTAATAAGATCACTTAAAAACATACGCCTTCATGATCTTGAGTGCCATGACTTCTTTCCTCAGAGAGTCCAGCTCATCTTCCTGCTTCTTTTTCTGTGTGATCAGAAACTGGATGTAATCAATGGCTGAAAGTCAAAATAAATCACTGAGAATTATATATATTATATTATCTATCTTTTTTGTGTTGTTGAAAGTCGTAGCCCCAAGAAAGGGTGCCAGGATTTCAGCACATAGATCCTTAGTGTTGTATAAATCAACTGTTCTTGTAAAATACAGTTAAATCTCGTTATCTCCAACTCAATGGTATCAAGATTAGACTTCAAGATATTCAAGGTTTTGGGGTAACGAGGTAAAAAACATAAAGAAAAAGTGGTTGGGACTGCCAACTCACTTTGACATATCACTGGTATTTAAGATATCAGTGTTCAAGATAATAAAGTTCAACTGTATCAACTAAATCTTGAACTGTTGACTTACTAAATAATTAAATAAAACAGTAAATATAGCAAGTATTAACAGGTCAAGTCATTTTTCACCCTTACAGTACTAAGACATTGACTTAACAATTTTCATATTCTACATGTTGATGTAACACTTTTGTATTGATGCCATCTATCTATAGATTGGCACTGATTGACTGAAGTAGAACAGTTTATACTGTATACAGAGATTACTCACAGCGCTGCAGAACCGTGGCCTTGCTAAGCTTGGTACCTCCAATCTGATCAGTCTGTTGACAGGTCGGTACAATATATTGCAGTTCATCATAACCTTTCTGAAATTATTACACAAATTTATTTCAAATAAAAAACATTTCACTCTGCCATAAATTAAGCACCAGCTTTGGAATGGAAGGAATCATTTATTGTATAACATTCTTATTTAGTTACAGTATCAGTTCCCTAGTATTTTTACATACTAGTACACATGCAGTTAAAAATATCACCATTTTCCAGATTTATTATTTGACATTGGTCAACAAATCTATTTCATGGATAAACAGAGCAGGTATCATAAGCATCCTTAAAATCAAGCAATATTCTTCACTGATCTGCAATGAATCTGTTTTTACATACTGGCACACATGCAGTTAAAAATATCACCATTTTCCAGATCTATTATTTGAGCTTGGTCAACAAATCTATTTCATTAACTAGATACACTGAATATGCTGTGATCAGGATAAGACAAAGGCTAAATGCGACAATGGCACGTTCCAAGTCAGCGTCAATGAGACATTTCTAAAATCAAGGCGCCATATGGAATTTCTTAGGGAACGTGTATTGAAAATGGAAGGTTAAAATTTGACTTGATTTGACTGCAAAATTAAGAAAAGTCGGGCTTTTCTCTTGACAAGGATTTTCTTCAACTTCGTGTGCATTAATGTCAACTTACCGTATTAACCAATCAGAAAACATTTAACTGTTTGATAAGATACTGAAGATTCTAAGTCATAGTTACGCTTTGATGGACAGCAGTCACTTTAATTTTTCAAGCATAAATATGATGCAAATTGTTAAAACATTGTAGCGAAAGAGATTACAAGCCAGTGGGGAAAAGCTAAGAGTTTAAAAGTATGTGTGATGATGATATGCACCATAAGGGCACAGCATTTTTAAAAGCATTGCACCATTATTTAATTTAATGCCTGGGTGCGTACTTATCCCAGTCATTGAATATGTGCACCTTTATATTTCTTTCTCAAAGTCCAAAAAGCATTTTTCAATAGTGTTTAGAGCTTCCTTAAGGACTGTGTTTACCTTGATGGCATTCTCCACTTTTGCTCAGCCTGTGTGTGAGCCTCTCTTCACCTATCTTTTAGCTCAGTGTGTGTGATATATGTACTGTGAAATCACTGTTTTTATCTTTGTAGCTCCGTGTGTGTGATATATCTACTGTTAAATCACTATATTTACCTTGATGGCATCTCTCCGCTTTTGCTCAGCCTGTGTGTGAGCCTCTCTTCTCCTGTCTTTGTAGTTCAGTGTGTGTGATATATGTACTGTTAAATCATTATATTTACCTTAATGGCATCTCTCCGCTTTTGCTCAGCCTGTGTGTGAGCCTCTCTTCTCCTGTCTTTGTAGCTCAGTGTCGGCTTACTATCACTGTCCTCATCATCTGAAAATTCAATTCCATCTTTAAAATTCTTCTGTTGCCAAAATATAAAACAAATTTATTTAAAAATTCTTTACAATATTCAGGGGTTATTATCTGGAATGAGTTGCCCATTAGTATCAGGAATTCCCAATCCCTTGCGATATTTAAAAGTAAGGTTGAAAATTTTTTAGTTATGAAACGTACTGATTCTACATAAATTTAAATATGTTACTTCCCCCCCCCCCCCCCCCCCCCCCCCCCGTACTCTACCCTTTCCACCTTTTAATGAAATTTTGATGTTTTATTTATTCTATTGTAACATAGTGTTTATATTTTATTGTCTCATAATTGTGATTTGTGCTTATTGTATATATACATTGTATATGTGTTATAAAGAAGGCCCTGAGGAAGACTAGTGCTTGCACTAATCAGGTTACCTTCTATAAATAAAGTATTATTATTATTATTATTATTATTAAACAACAAAACCATTAAAGGTATGCTTTACACATTCAATTTGGTAAAGTATCAGTTCATACTAAAATAAATATTCACAGTTATAGTAAATTTTGAATTACATTTGTTTAAGTAAAATTATTTGTTGAATTCACCGATATGTTAGAATCAACACACGAAAGTATAAGCCAATTTAGTATTCTGCGCATCTTGAAAAATTGATGTGTGTTTCTATGGAAAATATTTCTCTTGAAGTTAAAAGTTATGAATAAATGCTGATTATTTATTTAATATTTAGAATATGCGTCAATTATTATGTTTCTACATGTACACGGAAATTTAAATTCATCTGTTAGGACATTACAAGAAATAAAAACTGTCAACAAAAAAACCCCAAACAAACCAGAACCCTGTGCCGAGGAGGCTGAAGAGAAACAGCCTGCGGGAATTGAACCAGTGCTACTGGTCCGAGAGAAAGAGAACCGGGAATTTGCTGTTGGGCTAGTATCTTCACCATCCATATCTACAATAGTAAGACAAAATACGAAACAATGTATAAATTTAGTAGAAACAAACCTGGTGTTGTATTGATAATTATTAGCTAATAAATAGTCTGTTATTAAATATATATATATATATATATATATATATATATATATATATATATATATATATATATATATATATATATATATATATATATATATATATATATATAGTATATTATAAGTATAGGAATAACCAGTATTTCCTGAAACTTTCAATACTGTACACAATGTTGTAAACAAAATTAATTAATGTCTTATTAACCAATAACTGCTCAACAGTACAATTTATGAGGGGTAGTGGCCAGCTTGGGAAGGTGTGTTTATTCATAAAAGAACAAAAACTGGAATTAAAAACAAATGATAGAGTATGTATTAGCCTAATAATACCTTCAAAAGGAAAATCATCAAGTTTGATAAGGGTTTTGAGTGACATTCTATTGAACACTTCCAGGACAACTAATGCTTAATTAATATATTGCACACTTTTACTGTATAAATACCAATTTTGCACAATTCTCATAAAATATTATGTGTGTTATGCTAGTCAAAACTCCAATATAAAATGAGAAACTGTTTGAGCTAGATCTATATAACAGATTTACAGAACTTAAATACATCAGTGTTAATGAAATTGAATAGTGGCACTAGCTTGTGCATTTTTACAGCCGATGGTATGAAGCCATGACCTTACCGACTCATAGCTTACTAATATAATCAATTCCTTTATATTTATAACAAAACAATAACTGCATAATGTAACACTTCCTTACATTTATTTACATGTTGCCAAATTATTAATAAATACCTTTCAAATAAAATGAAGAAAAAATCAAAATGTTACTGTCTTAAATTCTTAGTGACAGTATTATTTTGCGTTGGGTCCTATCTAAATGACATAGCCTAGTAATCAGGTATTACATTAACAATTTCAAAACATAAGATTATCTGTTATCACAAGTGACGGACGTGACACAAACATATTCAAATAATTATCATTCCCAAAACTCAGTAAAAGAAAAAACAGAATTTATATGCTGATAATATGCCTACCAGGTTTTTTTCTTTCGTCAGGACATCATACTGAGGATTCACTTTCTGGAGTTTGTGTGCTGACCTTGTTTACTGTTCTTGAACCGGATATTCTTCTTCACGGAAACAATGCGGTAGTAAAAAAAAATAATTGTTCGGATTAAATTGGAAAAAAAATTCCAACCGTTTGTAGCTCAGATTACTTTGAAAAATCTCATTCTGTTATCATAATTTAGTTTATAACTTTGTTGTGTCACTTTAATATATTAAATACAAAATTTTAATTATTTCAAATTTTACGCTACCACATTCGAAATTTACGACAGGCCGTGCTGTACTGTTAAAATGAAATTGGAATCTACCCCAACCCCCACCGATGCATATTTTTCACAGTTCGGCCCAAAGTTCGTTCGGCCTGCCGTCTTTTCGGACTATTGCAGTCCGAAAAAATGGGGGACCACAATTCTTTGAATTTGCTTGTTGTCATGTAGATGTGCAATGAAATATGAAGAAAACGAACAGTATTCAATCTCGAAAGTCCAATGAAACGATACAGATTTGGAGCAGAGCAAACACGGACCTCAAAATTTAGAGGTGGGATCAGGTGCCATGGAGGAGTGAGCATCCCCTGCCGATCGGTCACACCCGCCGTGTGCTCCTTGTCATGATCGGGGAAAAAACGGGAAAATCCGTAGACAGTTCAGTGGATAAATGATGGCCTAACAATTAGTATGAAAAACGTCAGTCAGCATTTGACTCAATGATAGGTTGTATGTCCTGACAAGATCATTGTATCGACCGTAAAACTTGCGAAATGATGACTTTAAACGAGACTGTGGATATCCTTGTTTCATCAACTTGTTTGTCAATAGCTTGCCTCGTTTTAGAGATTGTTCATACGCAGAGCATGCTCTTGCGTATCGAATGAACTGAGAGACATAAACCCCATATGCAGTCGATAAGGGTATATTGCTACATAGGTAATGGAAGTCGACGACTGAAAAGTCGAAGCCATCACGTTTATCATAAAGCTTTGTTGTTAGGTTACCATTGACGTTCTTTTCTAGTAAAATATCTAAATATGAAACAGATGTGTCAGAATCTGTGGTATCTTTTATATCAAGCTCACTGGGATATATTGAGTCGACATATGAATGAAAGTAACTATTGTTAATTGATAATACGTCGTCGATATATCTAAATGTCGAGTTGAGGGCCACAGCAAGTGTTTTCTTCTCGTGTAGAAGTTTTTGAATAAATTCTGCTTCATATGAATACAAAAACAGGTCTGCTAATAAGGGGGCGCAATTGGTACCCATGGAAATTCCAACAGATTGTTGGAAGACCTGATCTCCAAAAACTACATACATTTGTAGATACTGTCAATCCGAAACTCAAGCATCTTTTAATATCAACTTCAGAGTACTTGTGTGTACAATCAGGGTGCTTTTTAACAAAATAATTTTGTAAATGAACAATAACAAGGTAAGTATACGAGTTCCATTTTTATTGAACAAGCAGCTGTCTATGATGTCAAAAAGCCTGGACTTCAATTTATCGTGGGGAATGGTTGTACAAAGTGTTGAAAAGTCGTACGTTTTAATGCTATTGATTTTAGTAAAATGGTTTGAAAAAATAAGGTTTGAAAATCGATTTTAAGCTGGTTGTAATCGATTGGAACTCCTTCAACATTTTAAGTGGTATAAAAAGAAAGCATGTGAATGACTGTGTCATGTAGTAGTACATAAATTTTTTGGAATTTTAAATTTGTCCCAGGACTCCTTGGTATCTCTAGGGGTGGGACTATCTTTGGAAGCTTGTAATATGAACTTTATTTTGGGGGTTTTAATTAAGAATTTATTTCTATTTTGAAATATTTAGACTAAACCCTTTAAATTCTAGATGTGACCTATATTTTCTGGTCGACTAGACAGGAGTATAGATTGTGTACGTGACCTACTATCTTCAAATCGAATGCAGGGACATAACATCGTTTTTGAAAGGGGGGGGGGCAGCCAGAGAAAAAAAAAATTCAACTTACCTGAAAAAAAACTTGACAAGCAAAAAAAAAAAAGGAAAATTGTCCGAACTTCTTTCAGTACCAAATTTTATTCATACACTACTACAAAACCCTTATTTTACTATTCTACAACAAAAATTGGGGGGAGGGGGGGGGGGGGTAACCGGCCTTTCAATTAACATTTCAAATAGTAAAAAAAAGTTTTGGAAAAAAAGGGGGGGTTCAGGCCCCCCTGTTGCTACGTGCCTGGAATGAATATAAAACATAAAGTTCTGGGAGGACTTCCACAGTTTTACTGCTGAACAAGCTGCATGCTTCGGATCTTGGATGGATATCTATGACTTCCGTACGAGTGATCTAGAAAAAGGCTGCTTTACTGGTGATATGCTTTACTTTGGATATTACATGTGACTGTATTTTACTAATGAATGATCAAATATTTCCGACAAAAATTCATGATTGTTTAAATTATTGAAATGCCAAAAAATGGTCAGAATTGCTTAATTAAAAGGGGATACAGCGATGTTTCATGCTGCAGGTGGCCTACATTTTATGGGTAAAAAGAGTGTTTGAAATCAGAATTTGATGACGTGCATTCATGTTTACGCAAGTACATTGTATGGCCATGAATCAAGGCCATCTTGCTTTACTTTTCCAAGGCCTTTTTATTTATTTCCAGAAACTGTCGCAACCCCAAACGCAAGGCAATTTACAATGCAATAACCTACTTTGGTGCATTAATTCATAATAATTAAAAATGAAGATTTTAGAAAATAGAAGTCAGAATCTACTGGTCACGCCAGACATTTGCCATTTTTTGATGATATTAAAGTCATATTTTCTCTTGCGTACATTTGTCAGTATTGAAAATTTATAATGCTAAACTTTAAACCTGATGCTTTACTAGTACTTCTTTTCTACATAGAATTTTTTTTGAAAAGATAAGTTTGTACAATATCACCGATAAAACTAATGAGGACTTTTTATTGTTTACTAAAAGTGAGATGGCATATATCAACTTCACCCCTTTTGTTCCCAAAGCACACATTTTACATTTTAATAAAATTTGTGGGACATTTCTATGACCTTTAACTGACCTTGATTCAGGGTCATGAAACATCCTCAGATCATAATGAACGCTAACTGAAATGATCTTGTCATACAGGTCAGAACCCAGCCTCAGTTTGGTCGAATTCTACTTTTAAACAAAGTCCATTTGTACCTTTAACAATTGGTGGGGTGCTGTGGTGTTGGGAGTGTTAAAGAAATAAGTAAATAATCAAAGCTTGATTGAGTTTTGTGCTTTAGGCAGTAATTCATGGTCAGGAATCGGATTGATATATGCCTACTTGATTCTTCGTAATAAAATACAAATGACAAAAATACAAATTTATTTCTCTCCATCAGGAACAGAGCTTTTGTATAAAGGTTCAGTTTTAAGGAGCACGATTTCGTCCATAACTTGGTATTCAGTGGAGCATTTAAACGATTTTGTAATACCATTATTATTCATACTATACGTTGTTACATTATATTTAGGAATATCTACTGCTGAATCAGAACTTTGTTCCACAATTAAGGCATCTCTTGACTTAATTGATGGGTCTTCTTTGTAATAATTAAAAGGAGAAAGAAAGAAAGACTGTACGTCTCCTGCTGTCTGAAAAACCGGAAGTGACTCCATAGATGGAATCTTGTACGTCCTCAAAGTCACCCAGGCAACCAGATCCTGTAACGTCAAAAGCAGAAATTATTGTAACTAGTGGGAACGGTACAACTGCATGTAAGAGAAACGAGAGAGGGAGGAAGGCTTCTCTTAATGAGTTGTATCTCCTAAAAGAGTTGTATTTGTATAGGCTACGACTGCAGATTTCAAGCATAGAACTGACAACTTGCTGCATGTTGAAGTGCTTGCTAGTACACGTATATACTAGTAAATACATGCATATATTATTGCTGCTTGATCCAAAGAGCTTGATCCAAAGAGTTGGATTCCAAGTTGACAGGCGTCGATTTAGTTTATCATGAAATTTACAAAAGTTAATAGTAAGAAAAAAAGCAGCTTTCTGTTTTTGTGTTAGAAAGAATTTTAGTATGAATTAAGGTTAATTTCATTTGACTGAGATATTCACCTCATCTACGATGTCTTCATCGTCTGATATATAGTTCTGAAAGTTAACAACTGGTTTCTGTGAATCCCACATGGCATAGATAGAACTACTGCAAGTTTCTGTATCCTTACTCTTGGTCACTGCTATATGATAACGAGACCAGGAGACCGACGGCTCATTTCCGGTACCAGAAGACAACAGTTGTCCTGCCGCGTTTCCAGCCAGATGTAACCGATAAGCACTAAGGTCTTTGTATTTCGTTTTGATTTTGTCATTATGGAATATAAAGTACTTTTCTGAAATGTCTTTAATAACCCCATCCTGTTCTGTCATTTTAAGATCGGTTCTTATTTTTAATTGCTGAATAACCTTTTCTTCACTGCCATACTCGTCACTTGAATATATATCCTGAGTTTGTATATCAATGGTTTCAAATCGGTTGCGTGTACCATGTATGTCTAAATCTACTTTAAAATGAAATGAAAATTGTCGAACGGGTGCTATGAAGTTTTCCCGCAATCGGAATCCATAACGAGACTCTTGCGGTGCGTGGAATGTTCCCATTGGAAATCCTGTAACAGTTACCCTAGTCTCTATCACCCCATTTAAACGAAACACAACATCAATGATAAATTCGTTACCAAGCACAGATACTATGGCTCTTAATGTTAATGAAATATCAGATAATCCCGAATAGAAATTATTTGATGATGTTCGACGAAGTGGCAAACCCGAATCCTGTTCGAACACGCAAAAGGCGTTAGGGAGAATACCGCTTTTAGGTCTACTTTCCTGCGATGTTGTGACTGAGATGTATGTAGCATGTAGGGGGCAGTCTACAGACGGTAACAATGGTCTAGCATGCCTTCCCAGTGAAAGACTGCTGTACACGAGGCTGGAGTGACGTAGCCATGGGTGATGCCCGGATGAAATCGCTGCTATCTCTTGGAGACTGAGTTCATACAGAATACGAGTGTTCCTGTATCTTACATCCAATAACTGTGGCCCGAATGTTGTCGACATTCTGAAGTGGAAATCCCAGTCCATGTACTGAACTCTTCCCTGATTGACAGAATATCTGTGTCCATCCGGTTCTACCACTTTTGGACTGCGCAATACCATAGTAGGAATAGAGGGATCAACGGAGAGTAGAATGTGTGGATCTACCGGGAATGGGATCGAAGATTTTGCCGAATTTCCAGAAATAAACGCCTCTAGAATATGCTCGGGAGATGTGTACTCTTGTCCTGAGTACCATATTTTTTCTATATGGTATTTGTTAGGATCTGATCCATCCAAATTAAATAAGATGAAAAAGTCTACAGGATTCAGCATGGATTGTTTGACTTTGTAATGAGTCCAATACCATATTAGGCGGACGTTTCTCCCAGACATAGCTGGAGACACAGGAGTGAAATAGTCCAGAATTAGACATTGTGGATCACAGTCAAAGAAGCTAGCCTCGTAACTCTCCTCTAAGACATATTTAAGCGTGACGTCAACTCGCCTCAATAGTTTCCGGACCGCGCGGGTTTCAATGGCGGACACTGGTCTGTAGAGATATGGCGCCAATACTAGAAGTCTATGATTTTCTATTTTGTTCAGCGGGCCAACAGAATACTCCTCCGTCACTGGGGGAGATTTATCACCACGGAACAACACAACACGCGCCTCTCTTGGTGGCTGAGGCCGGCCTATAAAGTCCAGAAAATCTAAAGCGGATGTTTTGTTGGGCAACAACAATTCGGCGTAGTACAGATAACTCGAATTCGGCGCATATATGTTTCTTCTTTTAAGATTGAAAGCTTTGTTGGAATACAAGTAATTTTCTAAAGCTGACCACTCATTTTCTGTAAGATCTCGGAAAATGGAGTGACTTGGATCACCTTGAAGAAGTTGTTCTGTCAGCGTGACTCGATTGCAGTGTCTTGCACCGTAAGGTTTACGGACTATTTCGTAATACACAATCGTTGCTGCAAAGCCAGCAATTAGAGCGACCAGGAAAAGTAGCAACACAAGAGAGTAAGTTCTCCATTGCCGAGCCGAGTCTCGATATTCGTCACCCATACCATCCGATCTCCTGTAATAATATCCTCAATTTTTTTTTAAACATATTTTTTCTTACACATAAAATATCAGAATTCAAGTTATTTTTTACTTGAAATTCCACGCATCACAGAGGTGGATTTGTTACTTTAAACTAATTGCAGAGATAAGTTTTATTTGATTAAGCGCCATGCCGTCAGCGCTACACAGAGCTTCAGTGAGTACAAGGCACGGCAGGAAATATAGAAAATAAGCTTTTCACGCTTTTTAACAAAATGACGGAAGTTGGGGCCTGATAGATACATATGGAAGAGATAATGTGGGGATCTTGCACTAATACCCTAACTCTTACGGTGTTATTGTTGATAAAATGATCTTGCATTATTAACTCTCACGTTGGTATTGTAGATAAGTGATCGTTATTTCCCAGTACCATAGCTAGCTGGTAAGCTTGAATAATTTATTTTGATATATTTTTTTTCATAAAAATTGGTGATCTCTAAAATAGTGTGTTTGGGAAGTGTTATATTCACAGTTTAAAAAAAAAAAATTCTACATTGCGATATCGATCATTGAATTCCAGTCCGCTTCGATGAGGCCAACCTGTAGATACCCGATTCTGCTAAAACAGTGCACTCTGCTATACATACAAAATATATGTTTTAATATTCCATCATGTTAAACATGTTAAAGGCAAAATAATTCCCTGATACCTTATCTTTGTATCATAAAATATCTCAGCAGTTCTAAAATTGATGTTTTATTTGACCCCTGTTCTGATCAGAAATGGCATATTGTAAATTCACAATAACCAAAATATGTTTTTCATTTTAAAAAATTATGAGTGTTCATGTGTTATGGAAAGCAGAATAACTTTTTTGAGTAAGTTTCTGGTTAAAGTAAAGGTTTATATGAATACATATCAGTGTAACACTCTTCGACATAAATTCAAGTCTCCTTCCCATGATTTTATCGGTTATTTATGTCTCTGGTGATTCCAGGGCAATAATGAACGTAAACACTTTCTGCAAGACTGTTAATTTGATAAGTTAGAACAGCGAGCATCGTAGAATTCATTTTTCTATCATCAGTCATCCCTCCATAAAAACATATGGGAATACTGAGTTGATCATTGTTACATAATGATCGCTTTTGTTTAGCTCACCTGAGCTGAAAGCTCAAGTGAGCTTTTCTGGTCACTCCGTCTGTCTGTCTAGCCCCAAGACCATAAACTGAGAACAGACTTAAGTCAAAATTTCAAATCTAAATAACTTTGGAAATAATTTTGATAACAGAACAAAATTTTTATCATATGTTTATACTAGAATATTATACTAACCTGCAAAATTTCAAGTATGTATGTTAAATAAAACTCAAGATATTTAAAATCAAAATTTTGACTTAAGTCTGCTCTCAGTTTATGGTCTCAAGGCTAGATGTCTGTCCGTCCATTTGTAAACTTTCACTTTTTCAACTTCTTCTGAAGAACCACTGGGCCAATTTTAACCAAAGTTGGTGCAAAGCATCCCAGGGTGAAGATGATTCTAAGTTTTTAAAATGAAGGACCAAACCCCCTTCCAAGAGGAGATAATCGAGAAAAGGCAAAAATAGGGTGGAGTCAGGAAAAATCTTCTTCTCAAGAACCACTGGACCAGAAAAGATGAAACTTATGTGGAAGCTTTCTGAGGTAGGGTAGATTCTAAATTGTACAGATCATGACCCCCGGGGGTAGGGTGGGGCCACATTAAAGTTTTACATTGGAATATATAGGAAAAATCTTTAAAAATATTCTTCTCAAGAACCACTGGACTAGGAAAACTGAATCTAATCTGGAAGCTTCCTAAGGTATTGTAGATTCTAAATTGTTCAAATCATGGCCCCTGGGGGTAGGGTGGGGCCAGAATAGGGAAGTTTTACATTGGAATATATAGGAAAGTATTTTAAAAATATTCTTCTCAAGAACCACTGGACTAGGAAAACTGAATCTTATCTGGAAGCTTCCTAAGGTAGTGTAGATTCTAAACTGTTCAAATCATGACCCCTGGGGGTAGGGTGGGGCCACATTAAAGTTTTAAATTGGAATATATAGGAAAAATCTTTATAATAATCTTCTCAAGAACCATTGGACTAGGAAAGCTGAAACTTATCTAGAAGCTTCCTAAAGGCCCTTTCACAATTGGCGCACGAGCAGACGCGACAAAATATTCGTGCGACCGAAAAAAAATGATTTGGATCGTAAATTGTTGCCGAAATAATCGCATATGAAAAGTGTTCGTACGAAATTCGCAAGATCTAAAGCGACCGTTGTGCGATGCAAATGCATTAAATCTTGCGATATATCTTGCGTCTATATGCGACTGATATAAAATGAAAGCGAGTGTTGTAAGATAATGCGATAGGATCGCGCGAGTAATCAGGTGATCGGACGGTTGCACGTGCGCCAGTGCGATTGGATGTGGGGCGCTCTTGCGATCATGCGTACGAATACTCGATCGAGTGCATTTAGGCAACATCCATCAGCCACGCAATTCTAAATTTAGAGAACCCGACACAGTGCTGCAGTTTTTCTTATTTCTTCGTTTAGAATGTGCATATTTAATAATTGACTGTATCGTTATGACAGCAAAGTGTTTTGGCGGTTTGATATCGTATTGATGTATATATATAATATATATGGTGTATATATATAAAATCTGCATGGTAAATTGAAGCTGATAAATCGTGCAATGATAGTAAAACGTTGCAAGGTTACATGAGACACGTTGAGCGACATTCTCATGGTCGTAAAACACACGCATAGACAGCTGCGATTTATCTTACGACCTTTAAAAATCGTGCATCACTCTTACGAGTACACAAAACGTTGTAAGACGTTCGTACTAATGTTCGTGCGTTGCATTGCGATAACTTGGATCGCATTTGGTCGCGTCTGAATAGTGTGCATGTCCACTATTTTGAGGAGACTTGATGCGACCACTAAAACGCATGCAACGAATGCGAGACATCGTGCAACGTATGCGAGAGCTCGCGCGAAGCTAAAAAATTCCGATCGCAAAGTGTTGTAAAGTGCTCGTGCGCCAATTGTGAAAGGGCCTTAAGGTAGTGTTATTCTAAACTGTTTAAATCATGGCCCCTAGGAGTAGGGTGGGGCCACAATAGGCAATCAAAGTTTTACATTGATATATATATATATGAAAAATCTTCTTCTCAAGAACCACTGGACTAGAAAAGTTGAAACTTATGTGGAAGCTTCTTGATGTAATGTAGAATGATTCTAAATTGTCCAAAAACATGGCCCGTAGGTGTAATGTGGGACCACAAAAGGGAATCAAAGCTTTAAATTGAGATATATAGGAAATATCTTTAAAAATCTCAAGAACCACTGGACCAAAAAAGCTGAATCATATGCGGAAGATTCCTGAGGTAGTGTAGATTCTAAATTGTTCAAATCATGACCCCTGGGAGTCGGGTGGGACCACAATGTTCAGGGATCATACATGGAAAAATCTTTAAAACTCCTCAAGAGCAAATCCATGATGAATCATATTAATGTGGAAACATTTTGTGGTAGTGTAGATCCAATTCTGTTCAAATCACTGCGCCCTTCTATATGGTGGGGCCACTAAAGGCGATCAAAATACAGAAGAATACATGAATTTTCCGGGGAAATCTAGCCTTGAGACCATAAACTGAGAGCAGACTTAAGTCAAAATTTTGAATTAAAATATCTTGAGTTTTATTTAACATACATACTTGAAATTTTGCAGGTTAGTATAATATTCTAGTATAAACATATGATAAAAATTTTGTTCTGTTATCAAAATTATTTCCAAAGTTATTTAGATTTGAAATTTTGACTTAAGTCTGTTCTCAGTTTATGGTTTTGGGGCCTGATGCAGAACAGCAGGGCTAAAGTGACTCAGGTAAGCGTTGTGGCCCATGGGCTTCTTGTTTTTTATTATGATGCTCCTTAAAGGCAATAGTTGTGTAGAGTTATCCTAATCCAAGTGTAAAACAAATAACACTGAATTAGAACATTGAATCTCTTTTAATATAATCGTTCTCTATATTTCACTAATAAGATTAAAAGAAAAGTACAGCGATTATGTTTTAGATCATTACAATATGTAACAACATTGTGAAATCGTGTGTCATAAATTACAGAATGTATTTTTAGATGGAATGTAACGATTATTTATTTATTGCTTGGAAAAAGGGGAAAACAATATATAGCTTGTGACATTTGAAGCGGCAGATTAGGAACAAGCAATTGTAATAAGTCAAACATCATCCATTAATATCATGTACTCTAATGATCAACAATCATTGTTACTAATAAATAAACACAATTGTTATTACCGCGTTTATGCCGCACTGACCATTTGCACATCAATATCTGGACCGGAAATGACGTTTGCAATTAAAAGCTATCCTTTTCCAGTAATAGATTTGTGGATAAAAATCACGTGCTTAGTACTGCAAACTTTTGTGAAAACTATGCGACATAAAACGGCATGGATATTTTTGGCAACGAATTTTCTCATAAGAAACGTAGTTATTTGAAATATAAAACACAAAAATCTACGGCACATTAATAAATATATCTTTAAACATCCGGACACCCAATGGCGACCTAAATCTACAAAAAATAGAGGTATATGATTTCTGATAGGGGCTATAAAAAGAGGTTCTGAAAAAATACTAGAAGCAGATATTTAACATATTGCGTCACTAATGTCTTATGAAATGTCCATCTCTGTGCTGAAACGTGATGATTTTGTTAGTTATATAGCACTACAGCATCGGGGCATTTCTCTCCCATGATTCTATCTGTATTTTCTGTCCTTTTGGAGACCAAACGAAATAGGCACTATAGTTAAAAAGTACAATCAAAACCGAAAGTTCTCTTATATATTGACCCTTACCAAAGCTGGCCATCACAATATTTCTACACAAATATAATATCACAGATTGTATATGGGATAAATGAAATTAATTTCTAAATTGTTCAGATTATGCAGCAGTCATCTGCATTCGGTTTGGCGACTGAAAGCCATTTGACAGTGACTGGACACTCTCGAAAACGGGATTATACATCTTATGACCTCGTTGGTCAGTGGTAACGTACTGGTATTGCGACTGACCTTTCTCTATTCCTATGACAGGGCAGATTTCAACTTGTTTAGGTGTATAGTCTGTGCGGTACATGGTACCATCTTCAAACTTAGATCCACTCTGGAAAGCTGTGTTGTCGGGTCTGAAGCTTCTGTTTGGTTGTAATTCATGAGGAATGAAATGAGCTTTCTGAGTGGAGAGACCCTCAAATGGCGCCGTGTTTGGATGGTATTCGTCTCGCATCATGGGTTTGTTTCTATTCATCTCCCACTTTTTGTAATCATGCGCGTAACTGGTACTCCCGTCAAAGGGAGCATTACGTGCTTTATTGGCAGACGACGGACGATGGGCCACCACTCTGTCTATCGGAAGCTCACGGTAAGTCGCATTATGTGTGGTGGTCATTTCCATGGTGCCATCGGGCTTCTTGTACTGCTCATGCGCATGTACATAGGGGCGTTCCATCGGCCATTTTCGATAATCGTTTCTATTGGTAGTTGTGTCTTCTAATGGTTTCCCAGAGGAGAAAGCTTGGTTATCGGGCTTAAAGCTACGAGTGATCTCTCCAGGATTGCCCTTATAATCTCGCTTAAATGTGGTCATGTCCTCAAAGGGTGCAGCGGGGCCCTTGTACTGTTCCTTGGGATGAACATACTTTGGCTCCAAAGGGTGTTTGATGTAGGAATCTCTGTAACCGGTCCTGTCATTGAAGGGGGAATCTGACATCTGCGCCGCCTGTGGGGGCTTAATCATACCGCGTCTCTTGGCGTCATACTTAATATAGTCGTGGTGCATTGTGCTTTCGCCCTCAAACCTGCTGTTGGGTGGCTGCCATGCATCCTGGGAGACGTATGGACCGACTCGGCCGGACATATCCCACTTCCTGTAGTCAGCTGAAATATTTAATGACAATTTTATTCCCAGGATTATTTTTCAATATTTTGTTATCTATAAATATAATTAATCTGACATAACCTTACATTTGTAGGTGGGTTCCCCCTCGAATTTGCCCTGGGCCTGGCGCTGTCCGTCGTGTTTTATTGCTCTCGCCGGCTCCTGATACTTCTCTGAAAATATTATATATATTAATTATAGAATATCAAGAATAACTACTAGAAAATCACGATAATTTGCTAATGCACTTTTTCTTATAATAAGAACTTAAAAACCGTGACCTAGATGTGTCTACTATACATTATGTAAATACAAACGGAACAATCTCTGTCCCACGATTTTTCCCAAATTGTTTTTTTTGGGGGGGGGGGGAGGGGGGGAGTAAATATTTATTCTACCAAGTAAATGATGAATAAGTAAAACGCGAAGAGAAATAATAAATTACTTCCAATTACTTTAACAATTGTAATTAATTACACTCGATTACAATTACTTTTTTCATTTACCCTATCCCTACCTACTGTCTTTTATTAATTTTCAATCTAAGTTGAAAATGATTACATGACAAATTTGTACTGTCATGTGATCATTTTCAACTTTAGACTGAAAATTAATAAAAGACACTATTAATACACAACCCCTTCCAAATATTCATAATGCGAAAGTTGAAACGAACATACAATTTAAAACCGGGGTTGATGGCAAACAGACAAGAATGACAAGAACAGATACCATAAATCTCTGATGTCGGGGGAGGGTGGGTAAGAAAAGAAGAATACATTTCTATTTTGGACGTTTGATTTTTCTCATTCTGCGATTTCCCACGTTTCTTTCCAATATGAAAGATGCCAATTACTGGTTCGTAAAATATTTACAAAGCAAGACAACATTGTCCTATTTTTGTTAATTAGTCTACAAAATATTAGTGCAAGACCAATATGTTCTATAGGTATATCGATGAAAAGAGAAATCCCGATTTTGTTTTCCATTTGAACCATGACGACGCGCTCAGTGTGATGGTATACGAACATGCTTTGTTGACTCTAAGTATTGTGAATGATTTAAACGGTTTATCAAAATAACTCATGATTTTACGACCCTGTAACTGATTTTCTAGACATTTAAATAAGTTAAGCCTTATTAGGTTTATTCTGTATAAAGCACAAAGAAGATCAAGGAAACCAGCGGTACTTCGTAGGAACCTGCACCAGATTCCGATCTATTTTGATAATCAAAAAGATATTTTTAATGGAAATTTTACAACAGAGGAGAAAAAATCAACACACATGTCAAATCATGTTAATAATATAGTAATGAACAAATATGACAGTCAATCACACAAGCAGAGAGGACAAAGTATTATCCAGGCATTAGACAAATATCAATATCAGGGTGTAGATATTAATTTCGACACCTGTCTCGGTTTCTAAGTAATTTTATCCAGTTGTATGGAAACATCAACGGAAAAGTGTGTCACGTTGGGCTACGGAGCTGTCCACGATCCACACCGGAGTCTGGCGATATACGTAAATGTCGGAATCCTACGATATAAGCCTAGTAGAAATACACTTCAAAATGTTTACCGAAAATTTATTACAAAGATATTAAACGGCTTCAGATAAGAGAATGAAGATCTCTCGTGTAAACTGATACACGACTCAAAGTCTGTGATATCGATTGAGAATTTTATTGTCTTGTTCATTCACTTAGCAACTCGATGTTAGTTCAGTTGTGGTATTGACACACAGGTATGTCAACCGTGTGTGCCGAGCTTATAGGTATAGACACTAGAATAAATTCTAAAGATTACAGAACGCACCAACGCCAGTGATATTTATTAATTGAAAATTAAATCTAATAAAAACTTCCATACGGTCTTATCAGGATTCAATGATTTGGGTGCCCGCTTTTTTCCAAAGTGAAGTATAACAGGAGAATCTGAGATGTGTTCATTTACGACGAAAAAATATAACTGTAGCACATTGCATGCTAAAATAATGTTTCTTGCTATCCACATATACGATGAGATTATATTATTACAAATGTATTGCATACTGGTCAGACGTATACTCAACTTTTATAAATCTAACACTTTATAATAAAGATTCTGTCAAAGTAATGTAAGTACGTACTGTAATACCATAGGTGCTTGGGGACAGGACCCCATCCCCGCCCCCGTGTTCGGCACCCTATGGGCTCTTTGACTTTTTTTAAAAAATAAAATATTTCTCAATGTTACATTCACAGATTTCTCTTTTAGTACGAGAGAATGTGAATTTTTAAAAAAGGTTAGTTTTAGGTTATCTTTTGGATTTTTCCAATTGTAATACTTTGTGGATGTGTCATAGAAAATATTTTATTAAAATAGTCAAAGAACCCTTGGATACGGAATGGGGAGGGGGGGGGGTTGTTAATACGGACACATGCTATACAATTCCTATTGACATATGACTTTAAGAAGTAAAATGGTACCTGTATAGTCCTTTTTATATGACGTAATTCCATCCATTTCCCCCTGAGGTCTTCTATATTGTTCCGGAACTCTAACAAAGGGTCTCTCTAACGGATGCTTAATGTAATCCTGTCTGTAATAATAAAAAAAAGACCCGAATGAAACATGTTATTTACTGAAACATGTTTTAAGAATGATTAAGACCGTAACTTCAACTGAAGTAAAAGAGAAAAATATTACATTAAATAATAATTTTTTTCGAACACTCTCTAAAGTCAAACATGGATAGTTTTGTTATGTTGTGAGCTCGGATAATTTCGTCAATTTTTAACAGCGTAATCATTGACACCCCCTCCCCCGAAAAAAAAAACAAACAAACAAATCTACTGAAGATGCAGGGGAAACTATTGTTTTACCGACCAGCTAGTAAAAAATCAATCTACTGAGAGGTGGAAGCTGTTGTCTTCACTGACCATTCATCCGTCCTGACGTGCCAGAAAACACAGATTTGCAACTCCTTAAGTGGTGGCAGATTTATGAATAAATAGGGTATTGTTCAGGTTTGTTGGGGAAAATCATCAAAAGGATTGTGTACTGCAATGGACGTTACTGTTGTCTTTTTTGTAGGGATTTCTTTCCGAAGTTTTCTGCAAGTCCGGCAATAGCAGCTTAAGAGTTTTTGCAATGTTTGTTATGATACAAAGAAAATCTTTTTTTTTCTCAAATTGTTCATTTTTAGCAGAATTCCCTTTTTTATTTTGACAAGGAAGTATTCTTTATCCGTATTTCCATTTCATATTTTTAGTCATTTCTGAAGTGCACGCACACAACATGGAAACACATACAACACATAATGGTAAACACAAATATGAGCAAATTCAGGCGTGTGGAATTACAACAATTACAATCATGTTGACAGTATAACAAATTTTGATAAAAAGTATTATGCAGCGAAAACTATGTACAATTTCCATGCTTTTCCGATTGCAGTTTCAAAATCCATTGCTTTGGTATCCTGGATTTCCGCGATGAAGCGCGCGATGAGTTTCTTCGGCTTTGCTTCTGTGACGGTCCGGGAGAACATCTAACGCAGCTTTCTGTTGTCTCTCGTCGAAGGATTTACTATACTTCCCCCGAAGAAGCTGATTTTTTCGAAAGGCTGGCTTACCAAACAAAACATCCAAATCATTATTAGTTTTATCTACAGTCGGCTCCCAAGGTGCCAGGACCTTTGAAAGATTATTTTCCGAAAGGAAATTCTTTTCTTTCAGAACGGGATCTTTTCTAAAAATATCATCAGGGTCTTTCTTGATTGTCTTCGACTCCTGCATCAGGTCCGGAGTTTCCCATGGGGCTTTTGGTTTAGTGTCACGCGCTCCTATCTTCACCATATTTTCTTTGTCCCTTCTAAAAAGATCGTCATGGTTTTTTACGCGAGTTCTAGGGTCTGCAGACTTATCCCAAGGCCATCTTGATTTGGGCATCACGGACTTTTCAGATGACACCGACATCTCCCATCGCTCCTCTTCTGAAAAAACAGATTTAAGGCTCCCGGCACTAGATGTGTCACATGAACGGTCGGGCCTCATGGCCGAATGAGGAGATGACGCTTTCTTCACCTTCAATCCTTTATTGGTTTCTAAATTAAGAAGAAGCCAGTACTGATCATCACTCTTTTCATTTTTAGGAGTTTCGTCTCTAGAGTCTAGTACTGATTTCTTCCCAGTGGTTTGCCGACTCTGTCGTCTGCTTCTACTTTCGTTTTCCAGGTTGGTCATAAATTCCTCTGTCATCCTGGGGGTGTAGAAATCTCCAATCATCCCTTGTGAAACCTCTCTCTTTGTGAGGTTCATAATTGGTATTCTCTCAAAAGATTTCTCGTAGAAATCTCCTATTTTTCTCTCTGAAGCCTCCTTCTGTTTGCTCTCTCCAAGTTTGGCTTTGGGTTTTTTCCCAATCTGATGAATCCCATCTATAGACTGGGATCTTTGTGGGATGGCTGGTTGAGTAACTTTGTACATCCGAGTGTCACCATTGTCCAGCCTTCTGGCTAGCATTCCTTCCCAGTATTTGTTTGCATCCCTTTGAGTATTGCCTACTTTTCCTCCCCCCTGTGAGCCTCCTCTCTGCTCCCAGTCAGACATCCACTGAGCATTAGCATCCCTGTCTTTGGCCTTTGCTGTGTCTTTTGGATTCCTTGGAGTAAGTTGTTTCTGTTTAGTCTTTTTCATATTTCTCTTGTCCCTGTCAGGCTCTTCATTATTTGTTTTCCGTGGAGAGGACTTTGGATCTGTTTTGTCACTGACTTTCATTGACATCAAGGATTTACTGTCAGTTGTGTCTTTTTCCTGAAAACTCTGGACTGTTGGTTCTTTCTTTATGGATTCAATTGTCCTATCTTCCTGTGTACTTGTTGTTTCTTTGGGATCTAAATACCCATCCCTTCTACTAGTTACATCTGCCTTCCATTCATTATTGCTGCCACCGTTTTCTACCTCCAAACTCCCCATCTTTTTTTGTCCCTTGTTCAGTGTCCTTTCTTCCAATTGTCCAGAAGTTGTGTTAAAATGAAGCGCTGTCGCCTACTGTTATTTGATGTCTGACTGCACTGTTGATTTTCTGGAGATAATGTAGGGATATTGCTGGTTAATTGGTATGGAATGGATGGATGGTCAAAGAAGGCCAATATGTGATCTTCACTTACATTGTGAATAATTGATGTTGGATCATAAAGGTATAGAGGTGTGTATGTAGCAGAGATTGTTCTAAGATGGGTATAAAAAGTAAAAAATCTTGATACCCAGTCATTGAGAAAGTTTAATACATATATTATGTAGGTCTTCCATTAGAGATTTGCATTTTGTATATATATTAATAATTTAATATGTATTAATCTGCCGTCAGATAGGTATGAAATATGCATTTCTATTGCCATCGCACCAAATTTAGAATTCTAGATGCTTTAACATAAAATTCTTTTGCAGTTATTTTAAATTTAAATTCTACAAAATATACAGAGATGTACTCATGTAATCTCTCATTCTAGCTCATGAAATTCCCTGAAGGTTTACACAATCTATACTAGACAATTGTTTATTCCCATTACCGAGATCCCACATCAATAACTATAATTGACACCCGGGTATTGCTGGTGTGTTTATGTGCATAATAAATGACTATTGTGGAAAACTGAGGCTTGTTGTCATAGGAGTAGTGACCGTTTGTCTTGGATACATATTTGTATACAAATCAAATATTCACATTTAATACCATTAACCTGTTTACTTTTCTTTATTAATCACATTCATGTTCACTGACATATTCACTGAAATATGGTGCCGAAGCTATTTTTACTGCCTCTGTTGCACACAGCATTAACAATATCACGAGAGAATTTTTTCATGAGAAGCAAATGGTATAAAATGTTCTTATGTATAAAATCAATGCTGTACGATATATATATATATATATATATATATATATATATATATATATATATATATATATATATATATATATGTTTATTACGGGATCATTTGTGAATTTGTTTTAGATTTGTGATAAAATATTAATACATGTAAACCTTATCTAGATAAATTTCTGAAGACCGATGGTTGTATAATTTGATAAATATTTATATATAACAGGCAACATTTGATAAACATTAAAACAAGCAACACTTATTGAATTAAGTAACTTTAAATTAATAGAATATGGATGCAATTTTTTAAACTCAGCTTATGAAATTACCCCAAGTTATTTTTAAAGTGCTGCGTGATGCTTTAGTGATAAAAAGATCAAGAAACAGATATTTATCTTCAATATATAAAGGGGCGTAGCCAGGATTTTTTATCCTCATCAAACTTTGGGGGAGAGTATCAAAAGAATTTTTTGACTGCAAACCCTTGAACCAGCTGGAATGTCTTTATTGAATTTTTTAAGAGAAAATATGTAAACTTTAGTTAAATTCAAATTTTGGAGATTTTAATCATTCATTTATCCTGTTTCGGGTTGTATATAATTGGTACATATGTATATTTAATCCCAAGATTGATTATGTTAAGATCAATAAGAATATATTGATGATTAGAAAACTGTGAAGCAATGAATTAGTCCACCTAATAATGGATCTTTGACCTTGAAGTTGTCTAAAAAACTTGAAATTTAATCTATATAAACGTCATATGATAAAAAACAAAGTGCACTACAACAACTCTCCTGCATAGATATCAAAATTATTTGTACATGCAGTGCTTCTTTTAGCCTTGAAATGGCCAAATGGCATTCAGGAAACAAAATAACAACAGTATTTATGGATGTATGACCTATTTTACTTAACAATTTTTTTGTACTCTTGAAGAACAGATAAATTTGTAACTAAGATGAAAGATTGTGTTGAGGATAAAGGATTGACTAGTACCTCTGTGTTGTTTTGTCCTCAAACTGTCCTCCTCTGAGAGCCTCTGCTGAGGGCTTGAAACTCTCCCGCGGCTGGATGGGGTGCTGCTTGTAGACATTGTTATACTCTGTTAGATTACACGGCTGATCTCCCTTGTTGATGACGTTTGTGGGTCGGTGAGGGCATCTGTGCCGCCTGTCAATAACCAAAATATTTGTAAATCATTTCAGTTTTATGAGGTCAAGGTCAGGTAAAAGAAAATAAAAGGTGGAGGTAAGCAATACTTTTAGTACATGTACTAATATCTTTTCTGCTTGAACTTTTAGTAAGGCTTGACATTCTCGGCTATACATAATTAGCGTCTCTCAAATAGTGACAAATGATATGGAATAAATTGTTAGCAATATTCAATTTTAGTGATCTCAGAAACCTTGCTAATAATGCCAAAATTGAATCCTTGCTAAAAATTCTGCTTATACATTACTTTAACCTGGGATGCCAGCACCAAGGGTATTACATAAGGTCCCCAACTTTATTGAGGTGAGCTAAAAATTGGCCTTAAATTTTAACAGTTGTCTTCAAGAAAGGTAAAAACAAAATCACATTATAGAAGGAATATAAATAAGGAAACTACAATACCCAAATCTAAACATGTTTCATAGGTAGGGAGCTCAGAACATTGTAACATAACAAGGTACATGTATGTAAGCCCAGGGAGTGTGCATGCATTCAATTTCTCTTGGACAGCAGGGATATATATAGAAATATGGAAGTTTGAGGAGAATCAGGAAATTATTCAAGGAAAATAATACATCAGCTGATATTGCTAGATCCCCTCCCCTTTCATTGGTTTGGTTGGGGAAAGGTTAGGGTAGAATTAGAAGCATTAGCTTTTACTCACAGTGGATTTGCTGAGCTAAGGGAGGATAAAAATAAAATAATTCATGTGCAATATGTGTTTATTTTAATCTTTTTTTTTTTAATAATAAGGCATAAATAAAAAAAATAATATTCTGATTGGGAGTTCTCGAACACAAAGAGTCCTGGCTTGATAGCATTTAATTAATTTAAAATATGCTAATATACTTAAAACCTTCGTGATTACACATTAATCTTTATATATGACCCTGTTAATTTCTTGGCACAGATTTGGGGATTTAACAACAGTCAGTGTGTCATGAAAGAATACACACAATAAGGCCAATGAAGACTTGCTGACAATGAAGTTTTGGTAATTAAGAAATGATAGATTGATGATTAATTATCAAATATATCAAATATATTGATCAGTGAATGAAGTGGTTGCACTCTGCAAGGACGAAGGTTAAAGCCAAGCATAAAAATCCTAAAAATTAAGCTAGAGACTTAATAAATACAGGCAATTATTATCTAAATCATACTTAATATATATAATATCAATATTGACCTTTTCTTTTTCTTATCATATAGTATTTAAGGCCTTATGTGCTCAAGGCAGGAACAGGACTAAGTAAGTAAATATGGTATTTAATATAGTGTCAGATGCTGGAAACTTCCGCTATCAAATATACTGTTCGTATTGATAATGTTTTATTTATGTTGGACCAGAATAGAAGAACAGATATATTACTTATTTGTTACCTTTGTATTTGCAAAGCAATTTCACAGCAAGAACTGAAGTACAGTACCTTAATGAATTGCATTTTTGGATATTTCAAATAAATTATTCAATTTCTATTGAAAAAATGAATTTTTTGGTAAGATTCTAATTTAATATTTTTTTCATATATCACAAGATGGATGTAGATATCAAAGCTTTATAAATGACTGTTAAACAAACTAATCAATCCTAATTGTTGTAAACAGGATATTTGATGAGGCACTCTAAAGGATAATAATAATATCTCAATGACAGTGGAATTTAATAAGACGGTAAGCATCAAATGCAGTCATAGGAACCTACATTGACAACCAAGAGTAAACAGAATAGAAATGAACAGTTTTCAATGGAATTAAAACCAGCCCAGATTTTAGATCATTTAAACTTCTCAGAGAAGACATATATGTATAAACAAATATACACCTAGGAGAATCATTTCCTTTTCATGGATTGAATGGCTTTGTGTGAATGGCAGTATTTATTGCAGCAATGAAAAGGTATAGAGCCATGTTGTGAAAATGAAAGATAAACTACAGATTTAGACACTCACAAATTTTTCCATGGACAAAACTCATAACCTATAAGTACTGGTAAATTTAAAGAAAAAAAAAGATTAATAGCAGAAATAATATCTGTCTTAATCTTTAATTAACTTAGTTTTGGAGCAAAAATCTCAAATTATTAATAAAGACAACGTGGAACTTATTCTGTTAAATCTATTTATACCTGCTCATCAACTTTTTATGATTTTAAATGAAAATCTGCATGGGGTCAACAATAAAAAATTTTCTGTTTGATTTACTCGATGACTGACCCATCAAAATCACCCCTACCCAATCTTTTTTTCAGTTATTTAAATTCTTTTTTTTTTGTTTCTGTGAAAATACAGATTATCTGTATTGTTTTTAAAGTTGATGTCAATCATTTCTCTAGAATGCTTTTTGGATTGAAAATTTTTACAGCAATAGATCTTGATACTGTTTAGCTTAGGTGTCTATGATGAAAATGCTAAATCTGTGGTTTTTATGAGGATTATCAAAGTGTAGAAAATTAAAATAAAAAAACTACCTACTTATTACCTACCATTCTTGCAAAAATGTGGGTCTGAGTACGTCAAACAAAACAAAAAAAAGGCCTTGCTTTGGTAAATATATATGTGTATTTATTCCATGCTTTCATAGTACATGTATTACAGAAAAAGTCAGCACAATAAACTTTTGTCAATAATGTTTGACTTAATTATAGGAGAGATTTTTAACTTGATTTGGAGGGTAAATGAATTACCATAAACCACTAGGCTCATCACTTGATGAGGAGGACTGGCAGAGTTGTCCCCCTTCAAAACACACTAATACTTGCAAGCTCAAACCATTTCATTAAAATGTGGTACACTGTATATTTTGCAAAATTTTAAGCAATACATTGATGAAATATTACTTTTATCTTCATTTTTTACCTCACAAGATTTGATTTACTTGGGTGTGCTTACTGTTTACAATTACATTTCATATTGGTTTGAGAACTCAGTGCATGAATTATGATACCTATGTATGTGAATTTTTGCTGTTTAACAACACTTTGTGAATAAATCTTTCTTGTTTGTTTCTTTTATCAACAGCAATACATAATCTTAAAAAAAACAATTGGGTTTTTGAAGGTCATGATCCATTACTACTACATGTATAATGTGTCAAAAGAGATAACTTACAATTAATGCAGGCCCGTAGAATGCAGGGTGGGGTGGGGTGGGGGGTGGGGGAGAGGCCCTCCTACTTTTTTCTGAGTGTAGTATTTTGCTATAGTTAATTTTCCGTTAGATGCTGGTTGCTGTTGTAAGGTCGGGCACTGGCAAATTCCAGGATTTGGACAGCAAATTAGGTTTTGTTTTTTTTTGCTTGTCAGATTTATTTTGGGAAGTTGTCCCCCCTCCCACTTTCGAAACCGTTGCTACGGGCCTGTAATGCATGATGAAGAATACATTTTAGTAAAAGGAAGAGGTTATATGGACACTGATGCTCACAAAGATGATAAACAAACATGACAGATATGGTCAAATTGCTAGGTATAACTTGCTTATTTAATTTGGTTGGATTAAGAAGAGCATAATTGTTTATATTCTATGATAAACCCATACTATTCCTCTGTAATAGTGAGAGAATATCTTGAACCACAATACATGCTTATTCTACATACAGATCCAAGAGGGTGGTAGATTGAGCATGAGCAGGGCACTTTTAACATAAACATGCATGCTGCAAGTATTTTTTACGTTTAATAAACATAACGTTTGTAAATCAAATGTCCCAACACTGTATTTGTAAACAGACTTAAAAAAAGACTAATTTTGGAACATATAATAATATACGTATATCACTAATCTACTATCAATCCAAAACAACTCTCGTACGTGATAAATAGGAAGGTATAATCATGCAAGCTGGTCAATTAAGTTAATTATCACCTCTGTATCTTTTAATAATTAATTATTGACCTCTGATCTAGCATGTATAAAGTCTTTAAGTACAGTCCAATACAGTACAGTATGTGCGGTCACAGATCACATATGTACAAGTCCTAAATAAGTTAGTTTTACACAGTTTTAATGGAAAATCTAAATAGTTTTACTTACCCACATGTACAGATTTCACATATACATTTCTTCACCATCCTGATTCGTTATCTCTATGTTTTCACGCCTTTTCTTTAGCCTAGGGAGTTTGGTTACACAGACATAACAGGCGTTGTCAAGCACACGGGCACCTGTTTACAATATGGTGGATAGAGACCGATGAACCTTAACCAAAGGGGTTTCAGGTCATATATTCCCTATATATAGCTTCCACATTGCAGTGATAGCTTTGCTGGAAGAAATGTAATAACGTCACATTTAACTTTTGTATAAAACCTTGTGCTTCTAGATTAATGTAAGTGAAAGACATGTTATCTCTCCAGTCAATTTTGAATGGAATCGTCCAACTTTGCTATTTTTGTCAATAAAAAAGCGGGATAACTACGACAATTACACCGTGTGATTATCTCCAGTCTAACAGAAATTAAAAATAAATTCAGTTAATTAATAAATTAGACTAAATTTGTAGAGATGACAGATGACATACATGTATGGATATATCTTCTTTCTCCTCTCTTCTTTCTCTCTATTCTTCCCCAGTTACACTTGTTTCTCAATGCGCGGATCAGTGAATTTTTTTTAAAGAAGCTACTCCTAAAAAAAAAGGTGAGGGGGTTAATTGCACAATCCTTGATATGATAATATTTTTTTGGTCAAGTGTGCTTATAAAGTTTAACAACCATGTAACCAAAAAAATATAAATGAATAAATAAATAAAACAATAAACAGGGACGTAGCATAGTTTTGGAAAGGGGGGGGGGGCAGAGAAAAAAAAATTCAACTTACCTGAAAAAACTTGACAAACAAACAACAAAAAAGAAAAAAAAAAAAGAAAGAAAATTGTCCCCAATCGAAAATCCTATTTTCGACTAACTTCAGTACCATCTTTTATTCATACACTACTACATTACCCTTATTTGCACTTATACTACACTGCAACAAAAAGTGGGGGGGGGGGGGTTGCATCCGTCCTTTCAATGTTGTTTTCAATAGAAAAAAAATTGTTTGGAAAAAAGTGGGGGGCAGGCCCCCCCTCAGGCCTGCCCCCCCCCCCGGTTGCTACGTGCCTGGTATATAATTGAGTTATAGTTGGAGGGGGCAGTTAGTTGGATTTGACACGATTCTATTAATTTAAATTAAATTCAAATTTATCACAAAATAGTTATAAATGCCCCTACACTGAACCTACTGCACTGGACTGTACTTAAAGACTTTAGACATTCTTCTGTTTGTTTGATATACACGTATCTACAAATAACTTACTTTATCGATAAAGCGCTTAATGAAATTTATTCCATCTAGCAAAGTATATTGAAACAAAAATATTCAGATAAATATTAACTTGAAACATATAATTTGCTTGCAAAATAATTAGTGGAATGTTTTTAATCTTTAAATCTCTTCTTCTTTGTGCATGATAATCCTCCAATTTTTTTTTTTACATTTCAGTTTTTTAACGTTTTCTGGGTTTGAATTAATACATTGCTGTTCTCTTCTTTAAAAAAAAAACGAACAAAACAATGACAGCTTTATTAGTTATTTTGTTGTAAACACTGATTTTGAAAAATTTCGTCATTCAACAGTTGAGGAAGGAAGATATACGTATGACGCACATTTTTTTTTTTTTTAAAAACTAGACTGGAGTGTTCCAAGGATCGAACGCATGTGTCGCCTGCTTTGTAGCTTCATTAAAGAAGTAAATAAAACTAAGTGATCAGCTATTTATTTACTACAAGCATAATAGTATTTTTTCTCTCTCTCTCTTTTATTAAAACATCGTACATAAATAATTCAGTGTACAGAAAATCATAATACATACATTGCATAGAAATTTATAAATCAAAATCACAAATAATTGCCAACTTCTAGAAACAGATTATCATTAATTACATGTGCTTTCCTTAGAATCACGTTTTGTAAACAGAGACAATTTTTTATCTTATTTCGAAAAACTTCTATATACATGTTTTCTTTTTGAAATCTACATTTCATTTTATATTTATAAATGGTAAAACAAATGAATGACAATAGATTATTCAATCTAGTTGTTTTTAAATTGATTTCATTGTAAAAACCCAGTACCAGTATTTTCCTTGTGATTTCAAAACCCAAAAACAAACTAATTTTTTTCCAAATATTTTCACAAAGTTTACACCTGTACAGGAGATGTTCGGTGTCTTCAACAACCATACAATATTCACAAAAAGGTTCTACATCTTTGTTCCATTTACTTACATTTAAATTATTGTTCAATATGCAATTCAATAATTTATAATTGAATTCAGCAACATTTTTTTCATACATATACTTAATTTTAGCTAGATATACATTTTTCCAGACATATTTGTAACTAAGGTCAAACGTCTTTTGCCACATATTTTCATAAACTAATCGTTGAAACTTTATGTTTACCAAAATTGAATAATAAAAAGTCACATTTAAGGTTTGCTACAGTTCTTACACTATTATCTCTAAATAAAAATGACACTTCGTTTTTAATATTAATAAATTTTGCATATGTACAATCAAAATTGTTTTTGTATTCTCTGAGTGCCTTTTTTATCATGATATATTCACAGAGTATATTGTTTTTCTTTTCCAGTATATTATAAAAGTGTTCAATACTAAGGAAGTTTCCATCATTATCAAAAAGATCTTTGATATATAGAATATCACTTTTTATCCAGTTTTCAAAACAAAGAGGTTTAGAATCATACTGAAACAGATTATTGTTCCAAATGAATTCCGATAAAAATTGGTCTCTCTTTAAAGCACAAATTTGTTTAACTTTTTTACATTTATTGAAAGCAGAAAGGACTTCACCATAAAAAAGTGGTATTCTTAGCATCTTAAAAAAGCAGTATTTTCAAAGTTACATACACTTGTTTTAACAATATCATTAACTGATAGGTTTTTAAGATCAAGAATATTATTCAACATTTTATATATTATACTTCTTTTATCTAGTATTCGTTTTATCCAAGAGGCCTTCGCTGCAGCAAATTTACTCTCTATATCAACAATACCTATTCCACCTTGGTTAACTTTACCAATTAGCGTATTTCTCTTTATCCTATCTTTTTTCTTCCATAAGAAATTAAATACAAGTTTTGATACATTTTTAAAGAATTCATTTTTTGGATTTGACAAAATAAAAGCATTATATACCAATTTAGATAATGCTAGTGTATTTATTATAGTGCATTTTCCGAAGATCGTTAAGTTTCGCCTTCTCCAAACACTCAGTATTCTTTCAAGTTTCTCTAATTTATTTGTCCAATTCATATCATAACAGATATCCTTATCATGACCGAGATATACACCTAATGATTTTACATGACTTTTAGCAATTCTAACACCACAAATATATTTTTCATTTAAATACATTTCAATAAATTTTCCTGTCAATAAACATTCTGTTTTGTCCATATTCAATTTCGGGCCTGCGACTTTGCTAAATTCACGTATTGTTTCTAAAGCTTTTTTCAATGAATAAGTGTCTTTCAATAAATTAGTGCAATCATCGGCATGCTGTACGATTTTTAAATTTCCATTATCACCTGGCGATAAACCGATGATTTCTTCATTATTTTTAAGCTGAACTGCTAGTATTTCTAGCA